>NC_080542.1:92862693-93100193 GCF_028640845.1 Ahaetulla prasina
GAATCTGTGTAGCAATCTGATGCTGCTTTCTCCTGCTGCTTGAATTATTTCTGTTGATAGCCCATCTATACTGTGTGCTTTCCTTTTGGATGACTTTTTAATAACTCTTACACTTCCTCAAGCGGTATTTCAGCCTCTAGTACTGTTGTTTTTTTGTCTTGTGTTGCTTCTTTGTGAATGAAGTCAATAAACCTTATACATTGAATATGTTAAATTAGTAACTATGGGTAGCTCTTTTATTTATTTATTTTTATTAAAAAAAAACCCCACATCTCAGTTATGAACCAAACCGAGAGTTTCTTTTTCTCATCCCATCAGGTTCTTGATATTCAGTGAAGATTCTTGAAATTCATCATCCAGCCCTGTATCAGACTCTTAATATTTTCATCTGTGAAAAACAGATGTGTTGGTCATTCTGTACTTCATTATTTACTTATTGGGTTATTTGTAATTGGCAAGTATGGTTGCTAGTGAAGTTTTAGAGTAAAGGAAATACTTGTTACAGAAAAAAATCAGTTGTATTCACTTCCAGTAATCAAATAAGTTCAAAAATATCGCTGATAGAAAAAGTAACGAGAAAACTCTCAATGTTTTTGAAATCCTAAGGCAAAAATCAAAATAATTATACTAAGGAAGGTCTAACTGCCTATCATAGACCCCATGTCAGATTCTTGAAATTCTGTAGAAAGAATTGGTAGGAAAAATCCATGAATTGGTCACTTATTATTTCATCACATGATCCATGTTTAATGGAACACAATCTGGTATGGTAATGGTAATATGGTAAGTAAAGAAACATTCTATTTTCAGAAGGAAATAGTAATCATTGATAGGGAAGAAAATGCTGTTAAAGCTGAATTGGTTCATCTTCAAATTCTGTAAATTTAACAATCCATAATTGTTAAATATTAGGAGGTATAAGCATATATATATATATAGGAAGAAGAAAAGAAAAACAATAGGACAGGAACGGTAGGCTTACCTAATTCAAGGGAAAAGGCAGGCAGATTGAGTTGCTCACCAATGAGATGGATTGCAGGCAGGCAGATTGAGTTGCTAGCTGATGTAATTGATTGCAACAGCTGAAGCAAGGCCGGAATAGTGAGCAAGACCGAAAGAAGCAGGAAACTGCCAAGTAGGCAAGTGGGAACCGGACAATTGGATGGGCATGGGTGGGGCGGGGGCAGGGATTTTTGCTACCGGTTCTACAAACTACTTTCCCTCATCGCTACCGGATCACACGATCTGGTCCAAACCGGGAGCATTTCACCTCTGGAAAAAGGGGAAGACATTGAAAGAATTGGACTTTTAATTGAAACATTTGTGTTATTTTCCCATTCTAATGCTTAAAGCAGAGACATGAAATGAATCTTGAATATATATATATATATATATATTGCAAGAAAGGACAAAAATAAAATTAAAAAAAACATGCAAAGAAGATTCTGATTTCTATTACAGTAGTTATTAATACAATTTACCTCTTGCTATATGATTACAACAGTCCTTTCTCTATAATCTAACCTGTGCAGTCATTAAAACAAAAAATCATTTTCTTTCTGTTTTACGGGAAAAGATCACGAGGTTTCCATTCAGCAACAAACATATTGTCTTTTCTCTGATTGAAGAAGTCAGCAAGTTCTATCATTTTCACTAACCATTTCTCAACTGCAGATAGTTGAGTTTTCCAAACCAAAAAACATACCCATGAAGATCCAGTTTGCTTGTCTAATTTAATTCCAATTTATTCAAAAGCAGTTTCACAAAAAACTGCATTCATTGCAGATTCATGGTGAACTAGACACCTCTGAGGAGCAGGGATAAGATAGTGGCAAAGATGTGTGGCTAGACAGTGAATTTTGGCTTGTAGAATGTTTGTTAGATTACCAACCTACATTCTGAACAGCTGTCCTTGTGAGTTGGCCACAGGAACTTAGGTTTTTTAGTCAGCTTGTGAATTGAGCAGCTGGGAGTCAAGGGATTTCAATTAAGTTCACAGCCATAATGAAGTATATAGAGATATAAGGTTCACACAAGCTTCAATCTTAACTACTTTTGGCTATAGCTAATTTACAGATAAAGGAAGATGTGCTGAGCACAAAATAAAAATTCCACGTCTGGTTTACCAAGGAATTAAAGGGAAAGAATATTTTAAAGAATTAATTGTCTCTCATATTCCTAATAATTATCTTCTTCAGAAAATAAAGGATTGGGCCTTTTTTGTTTCATACATATTACACTACGGCTTTCTCTCTCTCTTTGTCTCTCCCTCCCTCTCTCCCTCCCTCCCTCCCTCCTTCCTTCCTTCCTTCCTTCCCTCTTTCTTTTGTACAAGGTATTGTTGCAAAGTAATAAAGGACTTTGTTTTTTCCTGTTAGATATTTCTTCAATAGACGGCAGCCTCCCTGATGCTCCCTCTTCTTGACTTCAAAAACCTTTTGAGCAGAATTCCCTTGGGATGTAACTGCAAATATTGGAAGCCAGGGAAGCTGGCGATCACTGGAGAACTGATTATGGCATCAAAAAACAGTAGTCATATACCCTTTCTGCTGCCTTATAACTAAGTTATGAGAAATAAGGAGAAATTTTCTGACAGTGAGAACAATCAACCAATAGAATAGTTTGCCTTTTGAAGTTGTGGGAGCTTCATCATGGAGGCTTTCAAGAAGAGATTGGACTGCGATTTGTAAAAAATGGCGTAGGATCTCCTGCTTGGATGGAGGGTTGGATTAGATGACCTACAAGGTCCCTTCCAACCAGGGGTGAAATCCAGCAGGTTCTGACAGGTTCTGGAGAACCGGTAGTGGAAATTTTGAGCAGTTCAGTGAACCGGCAATTACCACCTCTGGCTGGCCCCAGAGTGGGGTGGGAATGGAGATTTTGCAATATTCTTCTCCTAAAGTGGGGTAGGAATGGAGATTTTGCAGTATCCTTCCCCTACCATGCCCACCAAGCCAAGCCACACCCACCAAGCCACACCCACAGAACCGGTAGTAAACAAATTTGGATTTCACCACTGCTTCCAACTCTGTTAATCTGTTAAAGTGTAAGAACCTTTCATTCCAATTAGTGAGCATTTCCATCATATTTTTTCTTTGAGTGGAGAAGAATTAATTGAATTGAAAACAAGGCATTTTCCCATAAGCTAAAGTAGAATGGTTAAAAATATAGATGAAAGTTCTAGTGCAGCATCAGTTTTAAATATCTGAGATAAATAGTGTTCATTACTATAGTATTCTTAATAGTGACCTATTAAGAAAGAGATTGCCTTCATTTAAACTATTATTTATTTATTTATTTATTTATTTATTTATTTATTTTATTTTATTTGTAACATATATAAGCATAAGCATGAAATAACTGTACAATATATAAGCATATATATAACTGTAAGTATGTAATAACTATATGAAATTGTATACAATCAAAGGGAACATTAGGACAAGAATGGTAGGCACGTTTTTGCTCTTATGCACGCCCCTTACAGACCTTTTAGGAATGGGGTGAGGTCAATAGTAGGTAGTCTTTGGTTAAAGCTTTGGGTATTTTGGGAAGAGACCACAGAGTCTGGTAGTGCATTCCAGGCATTAATAACTTTGTTTCTGAAGTCATATTTTCTGCAATCAAGATTGGAGAGGTTCACATTAAGCTTAAATCTATTGTGTGTCTGTGTATTGTGATTGAAGCTGAAGTAGTCTTCAACAGGAAGGACGTTGATTCTATGAGTTAAGCTCAGGTCATGTTGAAGGCGGAGGAGTTCTAAATTTTCTAAACCCTGGATTTCAAGTCTGGTGGCATAAGATATTTTGTTGTAATCAGAGGAGTGGAGAACTCTTCTTGTAAAATATTTCTGGACACGCTCAATTGTATTAATGTCCAAAATGAGGTATGGGTTCCAGACAGGCGAGCTGTATTCAAGAATTGATCTAGCAAATGTTTTGTATGCTCTGGTTAGTAGTGTAGAGTTTTTGGAAAAGAAGCTACGCAAAATTAGGTTTACAGCTCTTAGAGCCTTTTTTGCTATGTAGTTGCAGTGGGCTTTGGCACTTAGATCATTTGATATGAAAACTCCAAGGTCTTTAACGGGGTGGGGGTAATCTATAAGGTAGTGTCCATCAATCTTGTATTTAGTGTTTAGATTCTTTTTTCTAATGTGTAAGACAGAGCATTTGCTGGTTGAGATTTGGAGTTGCCAAGTTTTTACCATTCTGACACAAAGTCAAGGTCTTTTTGAAGGGTAGCTGTATTGTTGGTAGTGTTAAATAGTTTAACATCGTCAACGAAAAGAACACAATTGCTTATAATATGGTCACTGAGATCATTAATGTATAATATGAAGAGTGTTGGTCCAAAAACGCTGCCTTGGGGAACACCACTATTGACAGGAACAGGATTTGATAGTGCACTGCCTATTTTGACCACTTGTTGTATGTTTGACAGGAACGCTGTTATCCAATTGTGGAGGGGTCCGGAGATGCTGTAGGATTTTAGTTTTAGGAGAAGTTTGTCATGTACCACAGAGTCAAAAGCTTTACAGAAATCTATGTAAATTGCATCTATTGCTTTGTCCTGATCAAGATTTGTAGTCCATATGTTTTTGCAGTGTAGAAGTTGTAAATTACAGGATAAATTTTTTCTGAAACCAAATTGTTTAATAGAGAGTAGGTTGTTTGTTTCTAGGTGGAGGGTAATGGATTGGTTGATGATTGATTCCATTACTTTGCAAGTGATGTAGCATAAAGAGATTGGTCTGTAATTTTCAACTAGGCTAGGGTCTCCTTTTTTGAAGACAGGGATGACCGTGGCTAGTGACCAAAATTTGGGAAGGGAGCTGTAGTGAAAGCTTTTTCAAAGATTATGCTTAGGGGTTCTGCTATGTTAGTGGAAAGCTTTTTTAAGAAGTATGCACATAGACCATCAGGTCTAATAGATAGAGATGGTTTTAGTTTGCACAGGGCCTTTTCAACAATATCTTTTGTGAAATCTATTTGTGTTAGGTCATTGTACTCATTGTTGGTACAACTGGAGAATGATGGGTATGAGCCATTACTGTTAACAAAGACTGAGCTGAAGAATGTGTTAAAGAGGTTTGTTTTAACTGTTTCATCATTATATTCTTTGCCATTAGATCCTTTTAGTGGTGGGATGGATTTCAAGCCTTTAAGTTTGTTGTTCACAAAATTATAAAAAGCATGACTGGATTTGTGCACAGAAGGTTTTTTTTTTGTTTGGTGTGGTAATTGGTGCATTCAGTCTTTATTTGGTTGCATATATTTTTGTAGCAGTTGCTGAATTTGATTACATAGCCAGTTTTGTTTCTTTGCCAGAGGGATTTCTAGCACACTAATCATTACCTCTTAATCAAGTGTCCTCTCCAGGGCTCGGATGCAGTATTGAATAAGCAGGCTGACAACCAAACCAGTGATGCAGAAAGCCCATAACTCACAGGCAGGAGAAACAGTAGTCAGCCAAGCCAAAATTGAAATATGAGTTTAATGCAGAGACTGTAAAACTAAATGGTATAAAAACAGAGTTCAGGGTTAGTCACAAAGACAGCAAGTTCAAAAGCTAAAGATTGGTCTCACACAAGAAATTAACCCATAATTTGTTTGTTTGTTTGGCTTGGGCTTAGATTATTGTGTAAACTCAGCCAATGTAGTTTATGAACTATATTTATGTTTTAAAATATTGAGCAAATCAAGCCAATTCTGGATTATTTAGTAAACTATGGTAAAAGAAACCATGACTTAGCATAAAAGATAATGATTGTTTCCCCCAATCAACAGCCTAGAACTAAATGCTTTTAAAGCTGTGTTCCCACAGCCTCCACTGAAAGTCTTTTGCCCATCAGAGGAGCTCCACACAACATTCTTCTGAGAAAAAGTTTCTTTATGAATAAATACTGTTTTATAAGGATCATCGGTTTTTGACAACATTTTCCAAAAAATGCTTTGCATTGGAATAGTGACAGTCAAATAACAATGGATATGAAGGGTAGTAGGTTGAAATTTAGGATTAGATCTAGGGAAAGGGGCAATGGAAGTGAAGTAAAGGTTCACTGAATTTTAAAGTCAGGAGAAAATTACAGGAAAAGCCTACCCTATCTGATTTATTTATTTTTTTTAGTTTTTTTTTAAATTAATATACATCAATATCAATACATGAACAGTGAGGCATCTGGGTATCATTAATTTGGATACAAGTAGTAGTGATGGTATTAATATTATTTGTTACTTAGATCATACTTATGTAATTGTAATGTTATTATACATATTTGATTTAAACTAAAGGCCTTCATTATTTTAGTCCACAATTCTAATGACAATAACAATATCATTAAAACATACAGTGTCACCATTTTTCAACATCTAATCTTTACATCTAGCTATTACTTTTAGTATATTATATAGAAATATATAGAATAATATTCCCCCTATTTTTTGTTTCTGCCTCTGTTCTAGCTCCTAGTAAAGTCAATCTTGTGTTACAAAACATTTCCTCTATCCATCATCTCTTGCTCATTTTAATATTTCAATTCTTATTCATTTTTTGACTTGCCTTCCAAATTCCTTCCTTGGGTCTTCATCTCTATCTACATCTTTCCCGTTTAACCTAAATATTCATTCCATTTCTACTATATTTTGCTGCCAAGCTTCCAGAGGATCTGACCAAGTCTCTATTTTCTTTTCAAGAATATCTTTCTGTTTATTCAGTAGAATTTTTTGGGTTTTTAGCATGTATTTTCCTTGAATTGTTTCATAAGCTTTTATTGCTTCTCCCTCTTATCTTCTTGTGTAATTTGTTGATTGTCTGTTCTATCTTTTCCTCTGATCTCTCTATTATCTCCTCTATTTCCTGGGTTTTTTTTTATCATTATTCATTTTCCCTTGTAGAACACTTTCTAGCTTCCCATTTATGTTATTCATTAAATCCTTTATCATCCTGTGAACCCACTTATTTCCCTCTGCTGAAGCATCTTGTCTTCTTTTGATAAGTCCAAATATAGCTCTGACAATGGCCTATCACCACCCCAGAGTCTCAATTATCTTTGACCTCAGAAAGTTGATCTGGAAACCATTTATTCAATCTTGACATTGCTCCTCAGAATACAGTAATTATAATTGTCTATGTCCCACAGTTGGTCAATTTAGTTCTTTTTAGGTAATCCAGGAAGATTTCCAAATGTCTCTTTAAATCCACTCTATAAATTCAATCATAACTCCTGATATTTGAAAGTTACTTTATTTAGATGTCTTCGGTGTACTCACCATTAGAGTTCCAGTAGTCATGAAGTAGTTAAATATAAAGCAGTAGCTAGCACAGCAGTTCTCTAGGTGTTATTTATTTCCATTTTCTCCTTTGTTTTATGAGTATTTTTCCCAGAGTTATAGGAGTATAATGTTTATTCCATTCACCAGTAGGTGGTGCCTTCACTGTAATTTCAACATTACATAGATTCTAACAGGTTCTGTCAGTATTTATTCAAAGAAATAATCAAACTTCTGACAATTCCAGCATTTTAAAATGCCTTATTGCCAATAAAAATTAGAGACCCAATCTTTCTGTGTTTTTAAAGATTTTGTACTTTCTTCTTAAAATCTTTTCTTCTGGGTCTGTGATTTTTCTCTCTGTAATTGTTTGCAGCTTAAACAAACCTTTCAAAGAATCTCTTTTCCAGAATTTATTTTCTTTAGAGTAGGTTTTTTTTTTTGGGGGGGGGGAATGAGTCACTTCATCCAGTTCCAGTCACTGTTCATTCCTACCACTCCAGCACATTCCTTGTCTCTTTGGCTACCCAAGATTCATGGGCTCCTCTTTGTCATTGTCATCTTGCTACCCAAGATTCATAATGGCTCCTCTTTGTCATTGGATGAGAGGGAATTAGCCCTGGGTCAAGCAAGAGAGCCGCCACTCTCCATGACATGCAGGGCACCCCTCCATTCTTCATCACCCTACAGGGTGACTTTAGCCCTTATGAGGTCCTCCAATGAAGGGATTCTGTGCAAGTTCGCAAGGCCCGCTCTTTGTGTCTGATAGTGCCATGATATCAACTGGAAGTCTAGCCCATGTGATCTTAAAGATGAAGAGGAATAGGATCACTCTGCGGAGTGGATGTGAAAGTTAAAGACAGAGATAGGATCAAGGGGTGAAATGCTCTTGCAAACTGGTAGTAAAAAAAGCTATTGGTTCACCAAACCAGTAGTAAAAAATGTTTTTAAAATGTTATTATTATTTTTATTATTATTATTTATTTGATTTTTATACCGCCCTTCTCCCGAAGGACTCAGGGCGGTGTACAGGCAAGATAAAACCAACAATACAAATATACAGGTTAAAATACCATTTAAAAAACTTATTTAAAATTAGCCTGAAATTAAAATTACCGTAAACTAAAAACCCCGTTTAAAATTAATAAAATTTCACATTAAAAATCCAATTTAAGCCAGCCCCGCGCGAATAAAGAGATGTGTCTTCAGTTCGCGACGGAATGTCGAAGGTCAGGTATTTGGCGTAAACCCAGGGAAGCTCGTTCCAGAGTGTGGGAGCCCCCACAGAAGGCCCTTCCTGGGGCCCCCACCCGACATTGTTTGGCGGACGGCACCCTGAGAAGTCCCTCTCTATGGGAGCGTACGGGTCGGTGGGAGGCATGTGGTAACAGCAGGCGGTCCCGTAAGTACCCAGGTCCTAAGCCATGGAGCGCTTTAAAGGTCGTAACCAACACCTTAAAGTGCACTCGAAGGCCACAGGCAGCCAGTGCAGTCTGCGCGGGAGGCGGTGTTACATGGGAGCTACGCGTAGCTCCTCTATCACCAGCGCAGCTGCATTCTGGACTAACTGAAGCCTCCGAGTGCACTTCAAGGGGAGCCCCATGTAGAGAGCATTACAGTAATCCAAGCGAGAGGTAGCAGGCGCATGAGTGACTGTGCATAAGGCATCCCGATCAAGGAAGGCGCAACTGCGAACCAGGCGAACCTGGTGGAAGGCCCTCCTGGAGGCGGCCGTCAAATGATCTTCAAGCGACAGCCGATCATCCAGGAGGCCACCTAAGTTGCGCACCCTATCCTTTGGGGCCAATAACTCCCCCCCGACAGCCAGCTGCGGCTGCAGCTGACTGAATCAGGATGCCGGCATCCACAGCCACTCCGTCTTGGAGGGATTAAGCTTGAGCCTGTTTCTCCCCATCCAGACCCGTCGGCTTCCAAACACGGGACAGCACTTCAACAACTTCATTGGGGTGGCCGGGGTGGAAAAGTACAGCTGGGTGTCATCAGCGTACTGCTGGTATCTCACCCGAAACCACTGATGATCTCACCCAACGGCTTCATGTAGATGTTGAACAGCAGGGGCGAGAGAATCGACCCCTGTGCGATCCCATAAGTGAGGCACCTCACGGTCCACCTCTGCCCCCCTGTCAACACCGTCTGTGTCCGGTAGGAGAGGTAGGGGGAGAACCACCGATATCGGTGCCTCCACTCCCAATCCCCCCAACCAGCGCAGCAAGATACCATGGTCGATGGTATCGAACGCCGCTGAGAGGTCTAATAGGACCAGGGCAGAGGAATAACCCCTGTCCCTGGCCCTCCAGAGATCATCCACCAATGCGACCAAAGCTGTCTCCGTGCTGTATCCGGGTCGGAAGCCGGACTGGAATGGGTCTAGATAGACATCTTCATCCAGGTATTGGGGTAGCTGTCGCGCCACGGCACTCTCTACAACCTTCGCAACAAAGCGAAGGTTGGAGACTGGACGATAATTACCCAAAATAGCTGGGTCCAGGGAGGGCTTCTTAAGGAGGGGTCTCACCACCGCCTCTTTCAAGGCGGCAGGGAAAACCCCTTCCAACAAAGAAGCGTTGATAATCCTCTGGAGCCAGCCTCGTGTCACCGCCTGAGTGGCCAGTACCAGCCAGGAAGGGCACGGGTCCAGTAAACATGTCGTGCCGTGCAGCCTCCCCAACAACCTGTCCACGTCCTCGGGAGCCACAGGGTCAAACTCATCCCAAATGGGCTCAACAAGACGTGCCTCCTCTCCCTCGCTTGGATCATCCCAAATTCGGTCCAGACCGTCCCTCAGCTGAGCGATTTTATCGTATAGATAACCACTAAACTCCTCGGCTCGTCCCTGCAAGGGTCATCCGCACCTCCTGATGTAGGAGAGGCGGGTCACCCAAACAGGGCGGCCGGGCGGTTATCTGCCGGCGCAATGAGGGTGGGCGTAAACGCCTCGCTTCCCTCATTGCCACTAGGTAGGTCCTAGAATAGGACCTAACTAGTGTCCGATCAACCGGGCGACTGGACCTCCAGGTGCTCTCCAGGCGTCTTCTCCGGCATTTCATCTCCCTCAGCCCCTCGGAGAACCAAGGGGCCGGACGAGATCTACGCCGGGTCAGAGGCCGCAAAAGCGCGACACGGTCCAAGGCCCCGGCCGCGGCCTGTTCCCAGGCCACGACCAGTTCCTCAGTCGTGCCGTGGGCCAGTTCCTCAGGGAATGGCCCAAGCTCCGTCAGGAACCTCTCAGGGTCCATCAGGCGCCTGGGATGGAACCACCGTATAGGTTCCGTCTCCCTGCGGTGGTGAATGGCGGTTCGGAAGTCTAGGCAAAGGAGAAAATGATCCGACCATGACATTGGTTCTGTTACTAAATCATCTAACACCAGATCATTTAACCACTGTCCAGAGATATAAATCAGATCCAGCGTGCCTCCCCCCGTGTGCGTAGGGCCATCATTTACTCGAATCAGGTCCAAGGCCGTCATGGAAGCCAGGAACTCCCGAGCTGCCGTCGATGACAAGCCAACTGATGGCAGGTTAAAATCCCCCATGACTATAAGTCTGGGGGTCTCGACCGCCACAGCAGCGAGTACCTCCAACAGCTCAGGCAGGGCTGTGGTCACGCAGCAAGGAGCCAGGTACGCGATCACCAAGCCCAACTGATTCCTATAGCCCCACCGCACATAGAGGGATTCACAGCCGGCAATCTGAGGAACAGTGGTCTCCCTCGGCTCTAGATCCTCCTTAATAACAACCGCCATCCCCCCATCCCTACCTTGGACCCTCGGCTGATGAAATGCTCGGAAACCTGGAGGGCACATCTCAACAAGGGGGACCCCCCCCCTCTGGGCCCAACCAGGTTTCCGTAATGCCCATAAGGTCCGCGGACTCCCCCTGAATAAGATCGCAGATCAGGGGAGCCTTATTAACCACGGACCGAGCATTACATAACATCAGCCGAAGATCCAAGCTCTGAGGAACATGGCCACCCGAGGAACGGGTAGGGACTGAGGGGCCGGAGCACGCGATCGCTCTCAAACATCGAACGCGTGCTCCCTCAACTCGGTACGGCCCCTCCTCCCCGCCATATCTGCCTCTCCCACTTACCGTACAGATCGAATAACCCTCTAAACCTGGAACGTCCTCCCCCCCTGCCTTCAGACAAGATGGAATAGTGTCGCGAACTAGCACAGGGGCTGGATCCCTCCCCGACGGGTTCTCGCCCCCACCCGTCAAATCCCTCCCCCCCTTAAAAAACCCTTATTTAAAAAACTATTTAAAAAACCCCACAACTTCTTCTTGGCCGCATGCCACCTCTCTGGGTCCCAAGACCCTTCGTTAAGGTAAGCCCTCGATAATTTGGAGGGCCATTCCTGCGAGGCGGGGGAACCTCGCAGTCGTAGTAGTTCGGCGAATGAGTATCTCATGGGGAATAGTCAATAAACAGCGAAAGGATGTCCATCCCTGACCGGCGGAGATGTTCCAGTCGTACCGATAGATCGTCAGACCCGATATTAGTCATATTACTGGCCACTCAGGCGGTGATATTAGTCATAGTCCGTAGAAAATCCAAAGGGTCCAGAAACAACCAAGGGGCCGAAAATCTGGTCCCGATCTAATGACCTCCCTCTCGGAGGTTGGCATAATAGCCTTCCCTTGGTTGTTTCCTCGGCTACGAAGATGGAAAAAGTCAATAGCCGGGATAAAAAGTCTCCCTCGGGTTCCCGGCAACGTACCATCACGGGACAAAAAAACCCGTGTGGTACGATAATCGGGACGACATTATGCCGCCAGTGCCGTCAGTGCCGTCCATACCGCCGTCCATACCACCACCTACCAGCCGCCAGATTTTACCGCTGGGCCCAATATGGCTCCAGCGCGCCGCTGTGCCGCTGTTGTAAGTGTCCAGGCCAAGCCACCTCTCAGTCGCCGATGGAAAAAACAACCCAAAAAAGATGTAAGCCGTTGGTGAAATTACGGCATTTTTGGCAGGCCATGGCAGAAAGTCAGCAGTGGGGGGGAAGAACGATGTTCCGGGCCATGAAGGGAGGGAGGAAGGAAGGGGGAGGGGCAATAATCATGCCCGTGCAGGCCCCACTCCAGCCACCGATGTTACCTGCGGTCCAACACCCAGAACACAGCATACCGCCGTCGATGTCGATGCCCTCCATCCTCCATCGATGTTTGGCACGCTCCCCAGCCGTTGATGACATCCGCGGCCGAAAACGGCCGACAAACAGCTGAGTCAGGCCGGGCGTCTCCTCGCATCCCCCCAACATGGCCGCCGCCATCCGCTGCTTGTTTAAGGACTTCGGCTCCGTACTCAGCAGCCGAGAGCTCAATGAGGTCCAAAGACTTCGCTCTCGGCTGCCGGAAAGATCACCTAACCGGAGCCGGGGACCAAGCAGCCAGGCAGCCGGCAGAACGGCATTGCGGCCTGAGGACCTTCAGCCGCCGTCTCCACGAAGCTCAGAACGCCGCCATAACGCGCATGCGCAGAAGAAGAAAAACTGTTCTGAAAAAAAACTGAAAAATGTTCCAATAATCAGGTGATTGACTTGCGATCATCAGATTTTTTTTCTTTTTTAGCATTTTTTTTACTACCATTTACCTGGAACTGGTAGTTAAAAATGCTTTAAAAAGCAAAAAAAAAAAAAAAAAGTCAGTTTCCACGATGGTGTATTGCTCAGTTGATCATCAGAACTTTTTTAACAAACTTTTTGTGTATTTTTTTACTACTGGCTGAGGAGAATAGGTAGTAAAAAAATGTTTTAAAAAAGTAAAAAAAAAAAGGCTCCAGGGGTGTAGGCCAAAAATGGGGGGGGGGTGTTTGTAGGCCAAAAATGGGGGGATCCATTTTTGCTCCCAGCAGGCTTCCCTGAAGCCTGCTTGGCCAAGAACAGGTGGTGTAGGCAAAAACAAGGGGTGGGGGGGTTCTGTTTTTGAAAGAGAGAGAGAGAGAGAGAGAGAGAGAAAGAAAGAAAGAAAGAAAGAAAGAAAGAAAGAAAGAAAGAAAGAGGGAGGGAAAAAGGAGAGGAAGGAATGACTACAAACTGGCACTAGATGCAGCTTCAGAGGATAATCCAGAGCTAGAAGGGACCTGGAGTTCATCTACTCCAAACCTGCTCGAGCAGAAAATTGTTAGTGAATTTCTGTCTTTTGATCCCCCAGTCACATGGTTAAATAGCCATGCCTACCCAGTCACATGACCCCACCACGCCATGTCCACCAAGCCATATACACAGAACCGGTAAGAAAGCAATTTAGATTTTACCACTGATAGGATCCCTACTGATTTATGACCGTTTCCTGCAATTGGGGATATTGGGAAATTTAATCAATGCTTGGTCTTTAAAACCATTCTTCATGATCCTTTCATAAAATAAACAAGCAGTATTCTGATGCTTAATTCTAATTTTCAGGTTCAGAGAGATTCTTGCATGCTCAGTATGCATTGTAGGGGGACTGACAAAATATATTTATATTATATTAGGCTTATAATGTAAAGTCAGCTAGACAATATAAAAGAATAAAAATTCTTTTCAGAAATTAATCTGAAATACTTTTAGTTAGCTTCAATTTGGAGTTTATTGCAGAAGTTATTTTTAAAGAATATATTAAAATTAATAAAAGAAGTAGAGTACAGTAGGGATCTTGGAGGTGTTCTAAATTATAAAGAATATTGATTCGAAATATCAGGAAGGGTAGAGAAGCAAGGGTAAACAATCTAATCAAATGAAAGGCCTTTGGAAGATAAATGTGAAAAAGTAAGCTATAGATACTACAGAGAAGCCCAACTGACAAAAATCATGGTGTTACTATATTTGTTCTTACATTACTGAGCAGTATGTGTGCAGTATGGGTTGCTTCTTTCCCCATTGTCTCTCTGAAGATACAGTAAGAAAATGATATGTGTAGAGGAGGCAACAACTATAATGAAATGCCAAGGCATGTTAAGAGTCTCCTTAAAGTGTAAGAACACTTTGATTTGCCAATGCTACCTTTGGCTATAATTTGGCTTACAACCTCAATATCCCATCCTCTTTCTGATTACAATTGAACAGTAATATTGTAGATAATTTAACAAAGATGCAGTGCTAGGGTTTACCCTATCTTAAAATGTCATGTACCATAACAAACTTCCAGCAACACATCTCCACATTTCTCTTCTGTTAGTCTTACTCTGAACTCCCAGAGGCTAGCAGTCTCATCAGCAACAAATGGCCAATATTTATTAAGCAAGCTGTAGTATAATAATGCTCATTATGGGATTAATAAACTGATATTTGGAAAGAAAGCTGAAAAAAACCCCAAACACTTGTTTTTTGGGGGGGTTGAATGCCAGAGGAGGCATACAATTGCTCAGGCGTGTGCTTTGAGTGCTAAACAAGCAAAGATTCAGCATCATGTATATCATAGGGTTCAAGAAGAATATATTAATGCTCAATTAGTTTTTGTGAGAATGTGCTCACATTCATATGTACAGGCATGGAATGCTTTGTACAGTTAAGGAAAGGAAAACCTGAAAATCAGTTTGTGGAGTATAGAGTTGACCACCCTAACTCTGTATTGTTTAAAATGAGCTGCCTGAGTAATTTCCTGTTAAGAAAGTCTGGGCCTGTTCCCAATTCTAGATGCAACAATTGAATAAATTCTTATAGAACTGACTCAGTAGAAGTAGGAGGCAATCTTTGTGAATTTGGAACTGATCAGTCCCAGCTGGACAATGTGCTTATCAAAATTCCATTTTTATGTGCTGTTTGGTCAACTGTCAGGTTCCAGAAAGGCGCGATAAAGGAAAACTCCAGACAACAGTGTGAAGTTTGTTGTAGAGTCTTTACCTTCTTCACTCTAGCACGTTCCAACAGTCACCCAGTGCAGTTTCAGTGAAATATTGTCAGATCTAGTTGCTCTGTGCTCCCACCACCTTTTTAAAGCTGCTGTGCTCCAGCCTGCAAGTCCACCCCTTCAGCTCCACCCCGCAGCCATGCAACACCTCACATCCCCACTCACACCCCGTCTGGGCTAGCAAGCCCTGATTGATCTTGAGGGCCTGGGTGGCAATCTTGCTATCGAGCCTTGATTAGACATGGACAAGCCCTGATCAATCCCAGGCGGCCTGGGCAGTGCTCCTGCTTCAAGCAAGAGTGGGGCTTCTGCGCAGGCATGGAACTGGCCGGTTCTGGCCTGAACGCTGGCTGTTTCCTGTCTGCCTCTCACATGAGAGGTGGCAGCGGTTCCAGCAGCGACTGAGAAGATGGTGGCCATGGTGGCAGTCCCGGAAGTGGCAGGAAGACAAGAGCAAACCGGCAATGATAACAGGAGGCAGGGTGAGCTAGCCAGCAAACGACAGGCAGCAAGCCAAGACTTTCTGGGCAGCTGGTATGTAGGGTGGCTGGCACAATTCTTCAATGTTTGCCGTCCCTGCCGGAATAGCAGCCCCAGTGCAGTGGTTTAATTCAAATTTTATCCCACCCTTAGCCAGCAAATAAAACAAAGGAAAAGAAAAAAGAGAGATAGCAAATTAAAAAAAAAAAGTCTGATGCTGTCCAGCATAGTTTTTTAAAAACTATATTAGAATTAGAAATGTATTTTAATTGTATTTAAATAAGTAATAAAATCCCAATTTTCAACTTTAAAAAAATAAACAGATTAGTTTAGAAATTGAAGGAAACCTGAAGGCTGAACATGTGCAGAGATTTCTTTTAACCAAAATAAAGCACAGTATCCAGATGGACAAATTCTTCCATATATTTCTGTTATCATGCTATAAAATGATAAGGAATAATTGCATCTACTTTATCATAAAGACATGATAAAGCAAAATGAGGGGAAAAAACAATTATGGAGCATTCATGCATAATCATGAAACATAAATAATTTGTGTTTATTGCAGCATTTAATCATTGGCAATTCTTGTCATAAGGACTTTTTATTCTTTCCAGAACACTAAAAAGAAATTAACTTCTATACAGGAGTCAGGACTGTATCAAAAGGACAACTCTCCACAAATTGGATAGAACAGGAACAAAACTGGTGTGGAGAGAGTACGCAGCCGAGGAAAGATTGCCTGCAAAACAGGGCTTGGTTCAGGCTGAAGGAAAACAATACATAAAAACATCTCCCAATATTGAGCAGCAGTTCAGAATACTGAGAACCTATCCATTTTAAGCACATCTTTCTCCTCATCACAATCAAAATGGAACACTTAGGAAGGGGCTGGAAAGAATTTTGCAAATCATGTCCTACATGCTTCCCCTGCCATGTCTATGATCTACAATAGTGACAATATTTTTTTTTGAGATAGATTAGATGTGCCCCACGATTGTTCTGATAGTGTCCACTATTACAGTCTCAGTATTGTTCCAATACA
Source organism: Ahaetulla prasina (assembly GCF_028640845.1). Taxonomy (NCBI): domain Eukaryota; kingdom Metazoa; phylum Chordata; class Lepidosauria; order Squamata; family Colubridae; genus Ahaetulla; species Ahaetulla prasina. The sequence continues at coordinate 92,879,338 of NC_080542.1, forward strand.
AAAGGAAAGCAATCTGAGCTCAGAAGACGTCTTTGTTTTAATGTTTTGTAGCCCCTAGAGCCTCTTGAAATTTTGATGCCAACAATACGTGGCAAAGGGTGAAAAGCAGAAGTATAATTTGCCAAGTTATTTCAGCAGAAAGTAAAACAAAATACATATGCAAGCTACTAAAATAGCTTTTATAGGCTGAAGTAGGAAGAGTAACATACAACAACAATCAGGAGGCAAGTCCCCCCAAAATGCAATCTGCTTCTTTGTATGATATTATTTATTACTCCACCAATTACACTCTCCACCAATTACACCCTCAACACAAAAATAAAACTCACCTGATCTATGTGTAATGAGTAGGACAGATTGTAGCTATATATTAGTTAAAAGTAGATTATATGCTTAGAGTAAAGAATATAAGAACATAGGTATCTGATATAAGTTCCATTGGATAATTCCATGGGACAGAATAAACACAAAATTCATTAATTTTAAAACAGTTGGTGTGGATTGCAATGGTGTTTTGTGGTCTTATAGACTATTATTTCTTAGAATAGAAAAAAAGGAAATTCAAGTAAGTGAACAACTATTGATGGTAATGCTGAATACAGTAAAGCTGTCAAAATCTGAGCTAAAAGTGAAATGAAATATTGTTTGTTTTCCCTTAAATACCATTTCCCATAACCCACAAAAGACACTATTTTCTGTAAGAAAGCTGCTTTAGATATTCCTTATCTAGATGGATTATCAGAGACACTACTGTGTTGTGACCTTGATTTCAAATGCTAGGAATACCTAAGATTTACAAAGTTGTCATCTTGGACAAGCCCTCCTGAGACTTTTTCAGGAAACCACTTCAGAACAAAGAGTGCCATGGAAAGATTATCTTTAGTTTAATCTTTGTTTTACAGGCATATCCTTGGCTAAAGCACATTCGTTTGCCAGAAACTGAAACCCAGGAAGGCACATGATGGACAAACAGGAAGGAACACTTTTGAATGTAACCCAAAATAGAAAAAGCCATTGCAAATTCTGCAACATTTATTTTGTTCCTTCCTAATCAAGAATGAAAGGAAGCATACTATATATCTGAAGATCACCTATACATTATATGCTAAACAATCTTCAGGAAGCATTCTTCTATAGATCCCAATGCTAGTACACTGGAATGTTTAAACAAAACTGTGGGTTGCAATTAATGTTTGCTTGTTGTACTTCAATATTTAAAAAGAAAGTAGAAAATAAGATATAAGGTTGTGGGCTGAAATAATAGAGTCAGTTAAAACCTTTAAGAATTTTATAGTTAGGAAAAATGCAATATTCACTATATTCAAATGCTCCATTTGGATCTATGATCCCACTAACCTTTGAAGGATTCAAGATTGTTGATTTCCTTTGAATCTCCTGAAGATTTCACCAATGTTTGAGTTGTCAAACTCTATATCTGTTTTCTAACAGATAGAAATTGATTTCTTCCTCCACCTCCCAAGTCTGTTTTCTCTTCTCTCCATTGGGAATAGCAAGAGTAGAAAGAACCAATTAAAATAAAAAATAAATGTAGGAGATGGTCAGGATGAGCCAGAGGAAGAGGTCAAATGTGTCATCAGTCATGAGTCCCTTTGTACCCACTACAAATCTAAGTCCAGTCCACCTGGATTCCTTTCACTCTTACCTTCTGCCAATTTGCTTTGACTATTAATAGTTCAGATTCTTGTACAGAACTTAAGTTTGTAATCAATCTTTATACTCATTTGAACTGTCTGGATTTCCTGATTTCCCAGGAGGTTGACAATAAGAGCTTCCTGGTGGCAAATTTGAAAAGACTAAGAGATGACAAATTGAAGAATTTATGTGGGTCAATTTACTCTGAACTTTCATCTATACCCATAATTTCAGCCAATACATCCATGTATATAACTGCCAAACTATATGATTAAAGCAACTTACAGATACAATCAGAAACAATTTCTATGATGCCAGTTCTTGAAAAAACATTACTGTAATCTTATAAATAATTATCAATCATAATGCTACTTATAATTTTGATACGTCTGTTTGTTGCTGACAGGTTTTCAGTTGCGGTCCTTTGACTCTTCCAATTTATTTATTTATTCATGTCAGAAGCATCATTATTAAGATCTTATGCATAAAAAGTACAAAAAACTTAAGTGGTACTTGCTCAAAAGCATGAAACATCAATTGCATTCTGTTGTGCTGCTCTAAGGTCAGGGCACTGGGCAGGGCACTGGGGCAAGTGTATATGTGTATGGTTGTCTGAAAAATTTCACATTTACTGTAGGCAAAAGTCATCAAATATCCCCAATGATTTTCAATCAGGAAATCATGCTCAGTGAACACCAAGATCCCAATGTTCCAACCTGAGTAATCCATATACCAGTGCTAGTTCATTTGTCCATTCATCTCTTACCCATTAAGGTGAGAGCCTAAAAGCAGAAATGTACTAAAGCAAGAATGGCAATGGACTTTGTTTTACTCATTTGGGGGATCAAAGCCAGTAGTGGGTAAGCTGATGTAAAAATATAAATATCAGCCCTTTGATGTAAGCAAAGTTGTGAGACAAGCATGGCAGCAATTTCAGGAATGCTCATTATTGTAAGGTAAAATAATATTATTATTGCATTATTATTGCATTAATACTATTGTTGTAGAACAGAGGTGTCAAATTGAAGGCCCACAGGCCGAATGCGGCCTGTGAGGTGCTTAAATCTGGCCCGTGAGGCCAGCCTGGAAATATCAAAGGACCAACCCTCAGTGCCTCTGCCAGCCAAAATGGGCCGTGCATGGCCCCCTGTGGCTCATTTTTGGCCTCCAGCAGCTATCTGCTGGCCAAAAATGGACCACAAAGAGGCCTCCACATGGCCAGTTTTTGGCAGCAGAGTGCGGCTGGAGGCTTGGGAGACCGAAAATGGGCTGTGCATGGGCCTCAGGAGGCCCTGTTTTTGGCCAGCAGGTGCTGCTAAAGACCCAGGGAGGCCAAAAAGTGCCCAAACGGGGGCCACATGGGGCCTCTGTACAGTCCGTTTTTGGCCTGCAGTGTGGAGGCCATGAAGGGCAAAAATAAGCCACAGTGGAGTGCGCATGGTCCCCCCATACTCCGTTTTGGCTGGTAAAGTGCTACAGGAGGCTGTTCAGGCCGAAAACAGGGCAGAAGGGCCGCCCACAACCCCCCCACCCCATTTTGGCTAGCAGGCTGCTGCAGGAGGCGTATGTGCATCTCCTCCCTCCCCTCCAACCAGCCCATGGAGAACTATAACGCTGATCCATCCCTCAAAGAAATCCAGTTTGACACCCCGTTGTAGAATAACAGAATTTCTGAGAGGACTGTCTGTTTCTCTCTATTGCATTTCATATTAAACCAAATCAAGGTAGAATTATTTTAGTTTCTTTCTCATATCTTTCTTTCTTGGATTTATGTAATATTTTTTGAAAATTTGCTCTCCATAATAATATGCTCATTCAATCCTCATCCCAAAGCCAGTTCTGTTTTCTGTCATTGTAGAATAGTAGCAACTATATGCGGTAGGTTGAAATTTTTGAAGTATTTTTCCAGAAATATCAGTAAGTTGTTTTTGTTAGGAGTTGGACTAGAATGGAGGAGGCACAGATTAAAGTCTAGCTTCAACTGTAGAAACTACTGGGAACTTTAGATCAGTCATTCTGATCTCAATAGAGGAGGAGGAAAGGAGTTATTGCTGTTGATGATGTAAAATTAGAGCAGTCATAATAATATTTTTTTTGAATTTTTTTTTATTTTTATAAGCATAATAATAATAAAAAAAGATCATTGTGAACAGATTGTTAGTCAGGTACATTTTTAGACATATTTCATATTTCACCCCTCATTATGGTCTAATACAATATATTTTCTTCTCCTTCTTAAAATTAATTATTATTTGCACATCTGATATAAAAAAATCAGTCCCATCCCATTCTGAAAAATATTTAAATGAAGTCTAGTCCCCATATTTAATTCCCCAAAACATCCTTAATAAATCTTCTGTTAACTTCTTAAATTTCACAGATCTGAACATATATCTATATTACTTAATCAGAGGTCAGACCATCTAACAATTCTTTCTTAAAACTGCCCAGCGATCACATAGACAATTTCAATCTTACTTAGGAATAGTCCTGAACTCATAAAGACTATTCCCTCTTATCATCTTCCTCTGCCTCTAAATAACATATGTTTAAATTTTTTCCCCATCTAATCAATTCTCAAAAAAAAAAAAAAATTAACATTAAGAAGGGTAATTACTGCTTATTTCCCCCAATAAATCCTTCATTGTGTTTAACTATTTCCTTGGAAGTTTTTATCACTAATCATTTTTATTACCTTACGTATTCTTTTATCACTAATCATTTTTATTACCTTACGTATTCTTAAAAACAAAAGAAGTAACATTCCCTCTCATTTCCCTCTTACCCCAATTTATTGCAATCTTTCCCTCCATTCCCCAAAACATCATTAATAATTATTTCATAATTGTCACTTGTATTCTTACATAAATGTTAACATTCTCTACTTAAGTCCTTGACATAGATCTGAGAACAGCCATTTAAAATCCTTTCTGAAAAATGTTGTGTGATCGCACCAACAAAACCATCTTCATGGGAATAGTCCGCTATTCCATTCTTGCATTCTTCCTCTGCCTCTGGAGATCATTCTTTAGTACAATTACAAATTGCAAATAACAAATTAAACATTTTAAATCACAATTAAATTTCTTCCTATTTTAAATGTTTTCTTTTATTTCATATTCGTCCCTTGTATTCTTGCTTAAATAACACAATTTTCTTTTAATTCTGTGATCCAAAGGCAGCCATCCAAAGTCTTTTTTTTAAAAACTGTTGCGTAATCACACCATCCTTGCGGGAATAGTCATAAAACGAAAGCTATTTGACTCTTACTTTCTTCCTCTGGCTCTAGATGTCACTCTGATACAATTGCAAACCACAAGTAACAAGTAGCCATTTTAAGTGATGACTTAAATTTCTTCTTATTCTTAGATGTTTTAGATCGTGGAGGTCAATTTTCTTTTCTTGACTGTATCTTAAAATCACATTTATAAGTATTTTAAATCTGGAGTAACAATTTCTTTCTTTCATTTTTCCTCTGTCAATGTCTTCTTTTAAATTACAATCTCAGTTGACATAGTGTCCATTTGATTTCTGTAATAATAAACCATGCCTTCCCTTTGTCTCAGCTTATTTGTCTTTATTCAAAATCTTATCCCCCTTTAATAGTTTCTTTAAATTTCTTCCAGTCCCAAATTAGAGGATAGAGGGATTTGAGATATTGCATTTAAGTCAATACAATATTCTCTTAAACTCTTTTCTCCTGTTTCTTTTATTTCCTAAATAGTACATTAAAACTTCCAGGGCTCTCAAAATAATTGTTTAATTAAAAATATTTACTTTCTTCTCTTATTTAATTAGGGCTTTTAACTTCCATTCCAAGCCCAATCAAAAACTCATTCACTTTCCAGAATGTGTATTCTTTGAATTAGTTCCTTCCACTTTCACTTTCCAATACATTTAGCCGCCAGTCTAAAAATTTTTTCCCAAAGCTTGTGCCAAATTTAAAATGAAGTTTCTTTGTGAGTTGATGGTAACTCACCCGACTTCAATAATCTGCTTCTTTGGTTTTTCATTCTCTTGCTCAATCTTGTGGCCGTGGCGGCTTTGTTGCAGCTGATGGCGACTGCATTCTTCCCCGCTGGGTCGGGGGAAAGAAATCCAGAGCTGCGGGGAGTTTGCAGTCTCCCCGTTCACTCTGGTGGCTCCCCCATTCTTCGCTGCCCCGTCGAGGCAGCTATAGTCCGATCCAAAGGATGGACGGACCCCCATATTGGGGGGGATATTGGTGCATACCCCGGAGGGACCAGGGCATGCGACCATCTCGCCTGCGACATTGGCCACACCTCCATGTGTATAGTATTTTTAACTGAGGAAAAAAGGCAGGATCAAATAAACAAAAAATAAATAGCATGTTTGTGAAAATGGAGATTAATTTATAATTTCTAACATATTTTTCCAAAGTTCATTTATGTTAAGAACAGCCAGTTTGGGCTAGTGGTTAAGGCATCAGGCTAGAGACCAGAACATTGGAAGTTCTAGTCTTATATTAGACAGCTGGGTGACTTCCGGTCAATTGCTCTGCCTCTCTCTCTTAACCCAACTCACCTCACAACTCTATTATTTATTATTGTGTGGAAAATAGGAGGAGAAAGGAGCATTAGGCATATTTGCAGACTTGATTTATGTATAAAAATAACAGCAGAATTAAAAAATATATTTAGAAAATATCTAAATGGGTACAAAATTCATATTTTTGTAATCATTTGTTGTAATATATTTAACTATATATGTTCTTCTTTTATTGTTATAGTTATTTGTTTATTTAATGAAGGCAGCACATTACAAAATATAGTTAATTCCAAAAATGATAGAAAATAATAATATATTGACTCATTGAATAAATCTGAACTAAATCAGTTCATATTAAAATCCAAAACAATCTAGTATTTCTTTTATCCTTACAAATAATAAATCAACAGGCAAGGAAGAAAAATGATCTAATGAAAATATTAATTATTATATAACAGAGCCGTATATAACAGAGCCGTGGAGTACCCCAAGGCTCTGTTTTAGGCCCAGTACTCTTCAACATCTTCATCAATGACTTGGACGAGGGGATAGATGGGGAACTCATCAAATTTGCAGATGACACCAAGCTGGCAGGAATAGCCAACACTCCAGAAGATAGGCTCAAGTTACAGAAAGATCTTGACAGACTTGAACATTGGGCGCTATCCAACAAAATGAAATTCAACAGTGAAAAAAGTAAGGTTCTACATTTAGGCCAAAAAAACAAAATGCACCAGTACCGTATATGTGGTACCTTGCTCAATAGTAGTACCTGTGAGAGGGATCTTGGAGTCCTAGTGGATAACCATCTAGATATGAGCCAGCAGTGTGCAGCAGCTGTTAAAAAAGCCAACACAGTTCTGGGCTGCATAAACAGGGGGATAGAATCGAGATCACGTGAGGTGCTAGTGCCACTTTATAATGCCTTGGTAAGGCCACACTTGGAATATTGCATCCAGTTTTGGTCGCCACGATGTAAAAAAGATGTTGAGACTCTAGAAAGAGTGCAGAGAAGAGCAACAAAGATGATTAGGGGACTGGAGGATAAAACATATGAAGAACGGTTGCAGGAACTGGGTATGTCTAGTTTAACAAAAAGAAGGACTAGGGGAGACATGATAGCAGTGTTCCAATATCTCAGGGGCTGCCACAGAGAAGTGGGAGTTGGGCTGTTCTCCAGAGCACCTGAGGGTAGAACAAGAAGCAATGGGTGGAAACTGACCAAGGAAAGAAGCAACTTAGAACTAAGGAGAAATTTCCTGACAGTTAGAACAATTAATAAGTGGAACGACTTGCCTTCAGAAGTTGTGAATGCTCCAACACTGGAAATTTTTAAGAAAATGTTGGATAACCATCTGACTGAGATGGTGTAGGGTTTCCTGCCTGGGCAGGGGGTTGGACTAGAAGGCCTCCAAGGTCCCTTCCAACTCTGATGTTATGTTATGTTATGTTATGTTATGTTATGTTATGTTATATTTCACCTAGTCTCTTGACTTTTTTTATACATAATAAATTTACTTCTTCATTCAAGAAGAGACTTCAGCCCTGAGATAATTGATTTGAGTGGGGCTGAAACTGAAATTATTCATGAAAGTGCTATTCACACTAAATGAATCAATATACAAATAAACTCACTTCTCTCCAATCTCCTTTAAATATGTGTGGATTCAGTGATGATTGCAGTATGTTTCTGAACTAAAAATGGCACTTTCTAAATTCATTTCACTTGAACCTCTAAGTGAGAACAATCCCTAACTTCATTTGTTGGAGAGATATAGTTTAATAGAGGTCAAGTGAATTACAGTAATGCAAAGCCAGAACTGAGATTTGCACACCAAAAGCACTAAGTTCTCCTTCCCCTCCCCGCCTCTTGCCCACCAATCAAGTTCCTGAAAGATGTTGCTATAATCAGTCTGAGCCCAGGCTGGTATCCCTTATTCTTCCAGCTGGGTGACCTTGGAGTGGCATCTCAAGGCAGCTGCTACTTTCATTTTCCTCCCCCTCCCTTCATTCCCCCCTCCCACAGTTCATGGCAGACTGTCACCACATAATAGCAAGGCACAAGCGAGCATAAGGTGGCAGCTGATAATACATTACTTCTGATTAGTAATTTTGTTGTTACTAACATTTACTGTTCTTATTAAGCCCTAGCAAAAATCATCTGGGTAAATCACTTTTCTAACAAAGCATACAAATGATTAATAATTATGAGAATTAAAATTCAATTCAGAGAATTTGAAAAAGATATGGGACACTATGCTTATTCTCTGAAGTTGAGTCTGAACTTATAAATTCAGTGTTTTTTTTATTTTTTATTTTTATTTTATTTATTTTGTCACAAAAATATATGTAGGAATCATACAAAAGATTATATAGTATATAAACATATATGGGTAAATATAAGGAGGTATAAGCATATATATAGAAAGAAGAAAAGAAAAACAATAGGACAGGAACGGTAGGCACGTTTGTGCGCTTATGCACGCCCCTTATGGTCCTCTTAGGAATGGGGTGAGGTCAATAGTAGAAAGTTTTTGGTTAAAGCTTTTAGGATTATGGGAAGAGACCACAGAGTCAGGTAAAGTATTCCAAGCACTGATGATTCTGTTACAGAAGTCATATTTTCTGCAATCTAGATTAAAGCGGTTGACATTAAGTTTAAATCTATTAGTTGCTCTAGTATTATTGCAATTAAAGCTGAAGTAGTCTTTAACCGGAAGGACATTACAATAGATGATTCTGTGAGTTAAGCTTAGGTCTTGTCGAAGGCGACGGAGTTCCAAGTTTTCTAAGCCTAGGATTTCAAGTCTGGTGGGATAGGGTATTCTATTGTTTTCAGAGGAATGGAGAACTCTTCTTGTAAAATATTTCTGGACACGTTCAATTGTATTGATGTCAGAGATGTGGTGAGGGTTCCAAACAGGCGAGCTGTATTCTAGAATTGGTCTAGCAAATGTTTTATATGCTCTGGTTAATAGTGTGGTGTTTTTGGAAAAGAAACTACGCAAGATTAGGTTTACAACTCTTAGAGCTTTTTTTGCTATGTAATTGCAGTGGGCTTTGACACTTAGATCATTTGACATGAAAACTCCAAGGTCTTTAACGGGATGGGGGTCATCTGTAAGGTAATGTCCATCTAGTATGTACTTAGTTTTTGGGTTCTTTTTTCCTATATGTAAGACTGAGCATTAGCTGGTTGAAATTTGGAGCTGCCAATTTTTAGACAAAGCGGTTAGATGATCAAGGTCGTTTTGAATGATAGAAGTATTGTCTGTGGTGTTAAATAGTTTGACATCATCAGCAAAGAGAACACAATTACTTGAGATGTGGTCACAAAAATCATTAATGTATATTATAAAGAGTGTTGGTCCAAGAACGCTGCCTTGAGGAACGCCACTCTTGACAGGAACAGGATTTGATAGAGCATTGCCAATTTTGACCACTTGTTGTCTTTTAGACAGAAAAGCAGATATCCATTTGTGGAGGGGTCCTGAGATGCCATAGGATATTAGTTTTAGGAGAAGTTTATCGTGTACTACTGAGTCGAAAGCTTTGCAGAAGTCTATGTAGATGGCATCAGAATTAAAGTCTCTTTACGTGGTGGTTGTTTAGATAATGGTCCCAGGAGATTCTCTGTTATGTTCTTAATTTTTTAATATTTCCAGAAAAAAAGGTCTATACTTTATGTAATTAGTGAGAAAAATCTAACAGTAAAGAATTTATTGTGGTGGTTTAAGTCTTATTTTATCATAAATAACTTTAAATTTCCTTAAAGCAGCATGGGGGTAATGAACCATTATGGTATCCCATCTGTTGCTCATCAGGATTTGTAAATTTTTTAAAAGAAAACATTCAGTGTTGGTCCTCTGGCTATTATTGAGAAATATCTACTTAATTGCCCCAAACAGCAATACATTGCTTCACTATTTATATATGATATACACACTCTATGTCACAAAAATACCTATTCACAATTGAAGAAGTAAGCAAATTACAAATGAAAAGCAGTTGGCATAGGAGCAAACATGCATATCAATATGCATAATGTCTGATCTTCCTCCCTCAGGAGAGGGAAGGAGCTGAAGACAGGTCTGTGGAGCGAAAGAAGGGAAAGTAAGATCATGTATTAAAAGAGATAAACAATTATTGTTACTTTTAAAGTAGTATAATCAGAATTCAGGTTTTGAGGAGGCAGTTGGAATAAAAACAATGGAACTATTGAACAATTTATTGATAAGTTCACTGCCAATTATTATGTTTGCTGAAGTATCCCATACTCAGAGACGTTTGATTTCCTATTCATATTATTGCTAATAAGTATTAGCTTATCTATAGTAATATTATGTGAATAGAATCATCTATCCAAATTAAGCCTGTTTACGTGTCTGATACCTACATAATAAGATTATTGCTGAATTTCAAGGGCAAAAAAATTAATATTTCCTAAGGAAGTTTGACTTGTTAAAATATAATTAATCTACACTTGCCAGTTTGCATATCCAACATCTTTTTAAAATTTAGTAATTGGGGAATGCACATCTGTTTAATTTGTCTGAATTGCAGCTGTTAGTCATTTAAAGTACTTTTACAAAATAAGGCAATTATAAATGGAAATTGCAACCAATGTTATAGTGTGAAAGACTCCTATTTAGGCCCCTACTACCTGTCATTGCTTGTTTATTGGATACTATATTGCCTATTCTTAGTTTTCCATTACAGTACTCTTCTGTTTACCCATAATTAGCTTTTTCTGCCCACTTACATGTTCAGTTCTCATTAAGTGGTTTCAGAGTTCTTCTCTGGATCCCTCCTTCTATGGATACGGCTAGTTTATCCAGACAGCTGATAGCATCATTGTGTACATGAGGTTGAGTGACAGAAGGATCACTTTTCAATCTAATTAACACTGTCCATAAAGCACATCTTGTCTTATCCTATTTCTTCTTATTCTCCTTGACTGCAGATTTACAGAAACCCAGTCAAGATCATACCCAAGATCATCCACGACGGAGAGCAGGAAGTCTAATATGTTCCTTCAGTTCCTTTGTTGATGAAAATTCAACACTGCATCCTGCTTCAGGAATATCAAGGGAAAATATGTCCCCTTCATTCTAATGGATTTCTTATTTAAAAACTCATTTGGGCTTGGGGATGCGTTGATTTTTTTTTTTTACAAAGAAAAATGTTATTGTTCCCAACATGAGCTGGTGTTAAACTAAACGGAGACATTGTGCATTTACACTAACTAATTAGAAAAAAATATTATGAACTGAAAGATACGACACACAGTTTTAAAAAAATCTGCATGCAATAAAGTCTCTGCCTAGAGTTTATCCATTTCCCTTGTTACTCTAGTTACCAATTCTGAAACAGTTACTTATTTCCAGGAGACTAACAGCTCATCAATTTCCTTCTGCTTCTTTCTTGCATAGAGTTCAATGCCTGCCTCCTCAGGGGCTTGCAATGTGAATGTTTTTGATCCTTCAGGCCTTGAAAAGCAATGTGATCAAATGGATGATTGTGGGGATTTGACAGGTGTGCATCTGTATAATGTGGCTTCTCTGCCCCCTGACTTCTTTGCTCATCTGTTTCCTTTGTCTCTGAACATGCAGAGAAACAGCCAAAGGAGATTAAAGCTGCATTTTCAAGGTGTTGCCATTTTTTGTGCAGACATTAGCCAGGGGTGAAGGAGGAAGGAAACCACTAAGGTTTAGCTATAAAAGTAAAGCACATGCTTAAACGCATTGCTATTTCTCTGACCTATGTGAAAAACTCTTCCCCCCACCCCCGCTTTTACTTTAAGCATAATGCAATTGCAGGAGAATATACATCTGCCGCATATTTATTTTGCTTCTTTGGGTTTACCACCACAGTTTCTGTATATGAAATCTTTAGCTGGCCAAAAGTTTTATCAGCATAGTGCTCTTCAGATTGTAAACCAATAAAAGAAATAATAACAAAATATGCTATCTCCAAAGTCAATGCATCTAAAAGTACCCTCATATTGGTGCAAATTGGTGCAAATTGTAATCGGAACTGATTCTGACATTATAGGACAGCTGTCTGAGGAGCACATTCTGAATGTTAGAGAAGCATTAATAAGATCTGTTAATAATGAGTTACACTTTTATTGGGGAAAAATGGAGAGAGGAGCTCCTGATTGCTGAAGTCCCAAATAATTTTATATTTATATTCCCTCTATTGAGGGAAGGCTTCCAGATCCCAAGACTAACAGCCTATCATATGGTTTTTAGGCCACAAATATAGCCTGTCTATTATTAACTGTGCAACTCTACTCACCCAGCCCTTTCTATCAATATAAAAGGCTTCATCTATTCATTTTAGATTTTTTTATTTACGGCTCAGAGATTTCAGTTATTTAGAAACAAGGCACAACAAAGCACATCCATAAGGCATGAAGCCAGGCAATAGACCATGCTCCATTAACCTCTTTCCCTCAAGAAGCACACCAGGAACCCATTTTCTTCTACACCAGGGTGTGTCTTGGAGTTATTAAAGTTATAATTGTACATTAATTTACACCAAGAAAGCATTAAACCCTTCTGAAGAAAAAAAAACTTACCTGAATTTTTCAGATCCTTTGCTATTACAGTCTGATTAAATGGCATAACAGATTAAGTTTTCAGTAGCAATTTATTCTGCTGGAATATGTTTCTGAGCAAAGAAATGAGGATTAGGGACACCTAAACACGAAAGTACTTTACTATTTTAGTGACTTTCTTCATATTACCCTAGTGATTCATAGCTGAGCCTCTTCTCTATTGATACATACCAAGGCAGATCCACATAAGTAAAGCCATCCATAGGCATAAATGTGTTGATTTCAGTCAGCAAATATTTATCAGTAAAATGTACTGCATGTCAGTCTTCTCTAACCTGATGTTTTCAAACATGTTGAATTACAACTCTCAAAATAATTACCTCATGTTAACCTTTGGGATTTACAGTTCAGTTGTTCTGAGGTTATCAGATCAGAAAAATTATTTGCTTACTATTATCTCAAATACATAATTTTTCATCTCTGTAGAACAGCCTGTTTAAAGAAGCAAGCTCTCTGGGTGACATAGGATTCATATGGATGTACTTGATCTAAAGTTGTGTGATTATACTTGCTCATATACCTTTAAAGGGAAGTGTTGAAGATCTCTGTGTAATATTCCCACATCCAGTTCTAAGAATACTTTGTTGATAAACTTTTAAAGTACCATATTTTTCGGAGTGTAAGACCCACCTTAATTTTGGGGGAGGAAAAAAAGGAAAAAAGTATTCTGAACCAAATGGTGTAGTAATATATTATTTAATAAAATACCAGCATAGCAGAAAATATTTTACAACCATGTATACTTTTTATAACCATGTACAATTTTTATAACCATGTACACTTTTTACAGCCATGTACACTTTTTACAGCCATGTACACTTTTGACAATCATGGATACTGTTTACAACCATGTACACTGTTACAACCATGTACACTTTTTACAACCATGTAAACTCATCAGCAGTATTATGAACAATCATCACTGTCATTAACAAATGAGGAGAGACTTTAAGGTTCAAACACTCCTCTAATTTTCTGGAAACCCCAAGAACTCATCACTATCGCTGGTATCAGAGTTTAGGAAAGTCAGTTGCTCACAATCACTTTCTTCTCTACCTTCATAAATGATATCATCTTCAATTTCATCCTTTACTGAGTTCCATGATGTTTTCACCCATTAACAAACTTGAGTGATAGTGGGCCTCCTCATTAGTCCAGTGGGTGTCAGATCATGATTACCAGCAGCCATCCATTTGTTCCACTCTTCTCACATGTACACTTTGAATGTTGATGAAAACATCAAGAGGCTGTAACTGGCTGGTAAGACCCCCAGGAATTACAGCTAGATGAGTCTTCACGTCTTTGAATCTTTTCTTTGTGGTTTCACTAATATGTGCTCTAAACTGGTTGAGCACTAATAAAGCTGGTTTTTTCAGAAGCCCTCCAGGACGTTTGGACCACACTCTTTCAATCCATACTTTCATTCCATGTTCATCCATCCATCCTTTCTCATGGACATGCACAACAACACCTCTTGGAATCCCTTCCTTTGGGAAGGTTTTTGTTTTGAATATTAACTTTGATGGCAATTTGGTGCCGTCTGCACAGCAGGACAACACAACCGTGTAATGTGTTTTCTCATGTCTTTAGGTTTTCACAGTTATGCTTTTGGCACCTTTCACATCAACAGTCCTATTTGATGGCACATCAAAGGTTAGTGGGACATCATCCATATTCCCAATCTGGCCAATTTCAAAATTATTTTTCTTCCTGGAGTCTATCACAAAAGTATGAAAAGATAGAATCTTACATTCATACTCTTTGGCATTCTTTGCGGAATTCTAGTTTTGGTGCGCATAGCAAGGTCATATCGCCTCATAAATCTGAAGTACCATGATGGTGATCCAGTAAAATCCTGAATGCCTTTCTGTGTAGCAATGAATTTGGCTTCATAAATCACCATTTTTGTGGTGACTGTGAAGCCACTGTTCCAGTGACCTGTGATCCAGTCTCTCATGTCCTCCTCTAACTGGGGCCACTTTGCAGGAACCCCACAAAAGTTGTGCTTGCTTTTATCCTTTATCTTTTGAAGCTGTTGCACATGTTTCCTCTACTCTCTTATCATTTTTTTTCAGTTGGAGGTGGCCCAAAATGTTTCTCCGCTGCTCTGTTTCCAGGCTCCTGAGCATATTTCACGACTTCCAGCTTGAAAGAGATTTTGTGTGCTTGCCTTTTTGGCTTTGACATTTTTCTGCAAGAAAGAACAATATTGTGTCCTTTATAACAATGCAGAGCACTGTAGCTAAAACCATGTTCATTCATATGTGCACACACTAGGGTAGCTCATTATGCCCCCACCCTAAACTACAGTAACAACAGCAAGCTGAGAATTTTTTTTATTTCATTTTGTCACAACAGTATACACAAACATTGTCATAAATAAAACAACTTATCTTGAAGAATATATATATATATATATATATATATATATATATATATATATATATATATGTATGTATATGTTTTCTGAGGTTTTCGCGGGTGTTTGTATGTAGGTCTTTGGTTATTCGGGTTTTCTCCCGCGTAAAATTGGAAGTGTCTTGGCGACGTTTCGACGAAGTCTCATTCGTCATCTTCAGGCTTCAGCTTCGTGCTTCTGGGAGCAATGTGTGATTGCAGCTGTTTCTTCCTTTTTAACTGCTAGTGGGGTTTGAACTGATTGGGTGGGAGCTTGACTGTGCTCTGATCGGATGGGGTTTTTTTGTGCTCTGATTGGCTGGTGGTGTGTCCTGTTTGGGTGGGGGCTTGGTTGTGCTCAGATTAGTCTGAGTTGCAGGGGGATTTGAGCTGGTGAGCTGCACTGCTGCTATTTGGCTTTGTGGTCGTGGTCGTGCTAC
This sequence comes from Ahaetulla prasina, assembly GCF_028640845.1. Taxonomy (NCBI): domain Eukaryota; kingdom Metazoa; phylum Chordata; class Lepidosauria; order Squamata; family Colubridae; genus Ahaetulla; species Ahaetulla prasina. The sequence goes on from NC_080542.1 coordinate 92,894,959, forward strand.
ATCCTCGCAGTGGGTGCCAGTCCGCTGCATGCACGGATTGGAGGGGTTTGAAATGGCCAATGTTGCAGCTGCGGTCTGGCTTCTGGTCCTTGGTCGTGCTTCCTGATCAGTGTGGGTTTGGGTCTGCTTTCTGGGTGGATGTGTGGTGGTGACATCCTGTGTGGACCTCGTAAGTGTGGGTCTGGTGTCATTCCTCATGTTAAGGACTCGTTTGACAAATAAAAAAAGCCATTGAGATAGAAAAACGCCCACACAGCATGAACAAACGAGATGACACCTCCCGCCTACCAGCCATTTGGAAACCCGCCCTTATTGACAAACGAGTCCCTAACACGAGGAATGACACTAGACCCACACTCACAAGGTCCACACAGGATGTCACCACTGCACATCCACCCAGAAAGCAGACCCAAACCCACACTGATCATGAAGCACGACCAAGGACCAGAAGCCAGACCGCAGCTGCAACATTAGCCATTTCAAACCCCTCCAATCCATTCATGCAGCAGACTGACACCCACTATGACACCCACTATGAAGATGTAGCACGACCACAAAGCCAAACAACAGCTATGCAGCTCACCAGCTCAAATCCCCCTGCAGCACAGACTAGACTGAGCACAACCAAGCCCCCACCAACACAGGACACACCCCCAGCCAATCAGAGCACAGAAAAAACCCCATCCAATCAGAGCACAGCCAAGCTCCCACCCAATCAGTTCAAACCTCTATTAGCAGTTAAAAAGGAAGAAACAGCTGCAATCACACATTGCTCCCAGAAGCACGAAGCTGAAGCCTGAAGATGACGAATGAGACTTCGTCGAAACGTCACCAAGACATTTCCAATTTTACACAGGAGAAAACCCGAACAACCAAAGACCTATATACAAACACCCGTGAAAACCTCATATATATATACATATATACACACATATATATATATATATGTGTATATATATATACACATATATATATGTATATATATGTATATATATATACATATATATACATATATACACACACATATATATATATATATGTGTGTGTGTGTGTGTGTGTGTGTAAAAAAATATGCATCAGCTATATTAATTTGATATAATGAAGGGAACAATAGGACAGGAATGGTAGGCACTTTTGTGCTCTTATGCACGCCACTTATAGTCCTCTTAGGAATGGGGTGAGGTCAATAGTAGACAGTTTTTGGTTGAAGATTTTGGGATTTTGAGTAGAGACTAGGGAGTCAGGTAATGAGTTCCAAGCATTAACAACTCTGTTACAGAAGTCATATTTTCTGCAATCAAGTTTGAAGTGCCTGACATTAAGCTTAAATCTATTTTTTGCTCTTGTAATATTGCGATTGAAGCTGAAGTAGTCTTTTACAGGAAGGATATTGCAATAGATGATTTTGTGTGTTAAACACAGGTCATGTCAAAGTCAACGGAGTTGTAAGTTTTCTAATCCCAGGATTTCAAGCCTGGTGGTATAAGGTATTTTGTTGTTTTCGGAGGAGCAAAGAACTCTTCTAGTAAAATATTTCTGGACACGTTCTATTGTATTTATGTCAGAGATGTGGTATGGGTTCCAGACAGATGAGCTGTATTCAAGAATAGGTCTGGCAAATGTTTTGTATGCTCTAGTTAATAGTGTAGAGTTTTTGGAAAAGAAGCTGTGTAAAATTAGGTTTACAACTCTTAGAGCCTTTTTTGCTATGTAGTTGCAGTTAATGCTTTGGCATTAAGGTCATTTGATATGAGAACTCCAAGATCTTTGATAGGGTGGGGGTCATCAGTAAGGTAATGACCATCAAGTTTGTACTTGTTGATAGGATTCTTTTTTCCAATATATAAGACTGAGCATTTGCTGGTTGAGATTTGGAGTTGCCAAGTTTTAGACCAATCGGAAATTAAGTCAAGGTCTTCTTGAAGGGTAGAAGTATTGTTAGTGGTATTAAATAGTTCGACATCGTCAGCAAAGAGAACACAATAACTTGAGATGAGGTCACAGAGATCATTTATGTATAGTATGAAGAGTGTTGGCCCAAGAACACTACCTTGGGGAACGCCACTTTTGCCAGGAACAGGATTTGATATAGTGTTGCCAATTTTGACCACTTTTTGTCTGTTTGACTGAAAGGCATTTATTGCGAAGAGGTCCCAAAATGCCGTAGGATTTTAGTTTGAGGAGTAGTTTATCATGTACTACTGAATCAAAAGCTTTGCAGAAGTCTATGTAGATTGATTTGTTTCCTCCCTAATCCTAACTCTAATCCTATACAAACAAGTGCTAACCCGTTATAAACAGATGCTAACCTTAACCCCTAACCCAAAGGTCTTCAAACATGACAGCTTTAAGACTTGTGGACTTCCACTACCAGAATTCTGAGACTTAAAGTCCACAAGTTGACAGCTTTAAGACTAACCTGTCAGGCAGAAGCTTCTTCAAGCAGGCGGCTCAGGCTCCAGCTTCTGAGGACAAGCGACAGCAGGGGTGTGTGGCTTCGACTCCGGCTTCTGAGGACAAAGGACAGCGGTGGGGGGGTGGCTTTGGCTCCGGCTCTGGCTTCTGAGGACAAGCAGCAGTGGGGGGGGTGCAGCTTCGGCTCCAGGTCTGACTTCTGAGGACAAGCAGCGGCAGTGGGGGGGGGCGCTTCGGCTCCGGCTCCTAAAGGCAAGTGATGGTGGGGGGCAGCGGCTTCTCCAGGCAGGCAGCAGTGGTTCAGACAGCTTCTGTCTGAGAAGCTGAGGGGCGGCTGAGGAAGCGGCAGAGCAGCAGCTCAATTTATAGCAAATGGTTCCCAGAACCGTTTGCTTTTCACTTTTCTGATTGGCGGTTGGATCCCAGAATACCACCAATCAGCTGTCTGTTGCCACAGTTGTCACCATTCCTGCCATCAAACCAACTCCCTCTCCCTTCCCCCCAGGTATGGCTGATGCAACATTCGGAGTATAAGACACACCCAGATTTTCACCTTCTTTTTGGCGGTAAAAAGGTGCATCTTATACTTCAAAAAATACTATAACACCTGCACTTTTCTAAGCCTGACTTAGCAAGTAATGATTGAGAACACATACTGACATTCAGTAATGAAAAGAATTATTTGGAGAAGTATATAACAAGATGATTATGAATTTGGAGAAGTATATAAGACGATGATTCAAGGAGTTGGAAGAAACAGTTGTCCATAAGGAAAGCTTACAGTTTTTTGTGGATTTTGATTAGAAATAAATTTAGTAATGATTTGATAGAGGAATATCTATTGTATATATTAGCCTTACCCTATTCTGCAAGAATCCAAATGATTGCTAGATAGAATAGAATAGAATAAAATAGAATTTTTATTGGCCAAGTGTGATTGGACACACAAGGAATTTGTCTTGGTGCATATGCTCTCAGTGTACATAAAAGAAAAGATACGTTCATCAAGGTACAACATTTACAACACAATTGATGGTCAATATATCAATATAAATCATAAGGATTGCCAGCAACAAGTTATAGTCATACAGTCATAAATGGAAAGAAATTGGTGATGGGAACTATGAGAAGATTAATAGTAGTGCAGATTCAGTAAATAGTTTGACAGTGTTGATGGAATTATTTGTTTAGATGGTAGCATTAACTTAGTAATGTGTGTTGTATGGAGAAAATGGATTTAGGGCAGGTTTATCCTCAAGCTTTTAATGCTAATGAGTCAGCTGAATGGCAAAAGATTCCAAGCAGATAAAAGGAAATGTCTCCATGCAGCACATAGTAAATGATGGGCTTTATTGATGAACAATATAGTGAATAGTTTTAAGAGGGAATTGGGAAAGTTAATGAAGAACTTGTGGGCTTCCTGAGGCATCTGGCCCTGTTCTAGATAATTATCTAGATATCGGATATCTGAGTATTTGAAAAAAAAAAGAACTCTGTAAGTAAACCCAGAGAATAAGACAAAATGGCCCTGGGAGTTTAATTTGGTTCTACAATTCCCTGAAAATTGGATGTGGAAATCAAGAGCATTGTTGGAATTTTTTAACCATGTTTTATTTCTATATTTGCATACAAATTCAGACATTACAAAATGTTTTTATATCCTCCTTTTAAGGATAAGAGCTAGTTGAAAAGATTTCTTGGAACTTGTTGCCACTTGGAAGATGTAAAAGTACAGTATTGTGCATATTTCTTTTTGCAGATTTCCTTTTCTTTTCATTTTTGCTTTCTCTGATTGGTATAGAATTCTTACTCACTGTGAAATGTTCAAGGCATTGGTTTTGTTTCATTTTTCCTCTCCTTTATATCACTTAGCATATGGTTAAGAAAAGGACACTACTTTTGATATGCAAGCTTTTAAGCAGCAGCTTTATGAAAGGCTCACAAGCCAGGTTGATTTTTGTTTTGGCTTTATGGATGATATCATACAATTAACTCCAGTTGGAATAATTGTAAGAAATGACTGCCAAAGAACATTAGCCAATAAAAGAACCCAGCCATGGCAATTCACTCAGTACTGTAATTATTTTTGTTTTGAGTTTGCATAGTTGGGTAGAAATGGAAGAACCCATCCTTTAGAGCAAATGATGGCTTTCAGTCAGCCAACAATTGGTGGAAGAATGACTGTTAGATCTTTACAACCCAAACATGAAAACAATCTTCATCTAAAGATAGGCAAGGCTGACTCAGACCAGTTGCTACACTTAAGTTACTGGAATGAGCTGACTTTGTTACAGAGGCATTTTGCAAAAACTATTGAGTAATGTATCCTCCTTTCCAGTTGTTTCATCTAGACCTCAAGAATAAGATCCAGACCTATTTATCTGTCTTGAATACATTTTTATATAGTGATTTTGTCTTCAGAGTATATTAACCCATATGTTTTCTATTGCTTGTTGTTTCAGATTGCTTTTCTTATGGTACACAATGCAATGGATAAAGTGATCATATAATTTGACACCAATGAAGTTTATAAATCTACATATTGACAACTTTATTTGTTGGACTGGTGGAGATTAGGATGCTTGCAGTTATATCTGAAATCTCATTATTCCAATAGGAATTAAGTCTAATGCAATTCCTTAAATATAGATGTGACATCAATTATTCATAAGAAGAAAGCATACAGCTGATCCTATGCGAAGATACTATTCGGAGTGGCTTTCTTTACTTTCAGTAAAGGGGCCGTAATAGCTCAGGCTGTTAGAGCCTGTTATTAGAACACAGTAGCCTGCAATTACTGCAGGTTCAAGCCCGGCCCAAGGTTGACTCAGCCTTCCATCCTTTATGTAGGTAAAATGAGGACCCAGATTGTTGGTGGGGCAATAAGTTGACTTTGTAAAAATATACAAATAGAATGAGACTATTGCCTTATACACTGTAAGCTGCCCTGAGTCTTCGGAGAACAAACAAAACAAACAAAACAAAAAAAAAGAGGCATGATCATATGTAGCCCAAACAGTGTAAATAATAATGCATCTTTCATTTCCTTCCTTTACCCTAAGCAATAGTTCATTTCCCACCAACCTTATTTAGTTTTCTTCCATTCCTATTTCTATTTTAAATCTATTTATCAGAATTCTACTTGAGTGTCACAAAGTCCAGTTTGTAATGCTACCTTCAAGAATTTCACAAGACACACAGCTTTGCAATTTCACATTGCTACTCTAATTTTAGCTAGTTTCCAGCAACAAAATTCTCAAGGAAGGGATAAGTAGTTGCTGGTGTATTCCAGCTACCAACCACTATTGTGTGGCAAAATTCACTCATTAGACAGCTCCAAAGAGACAGGGCTTCCTTTGTATGTAGTCCAGATGGATTATACTACATATATGGCATTTGAAATGATTAGCCGCTTTCCATATACTTTTAAAATTCATTCAGGATTTCATTAAACCAGGGTTTGAAACTTCCTTCATCTCAGATAATACCTGGCTGGTTATTGTAAGTTTCCTGTTTTTCCAAGGATAGTCAACCTTTTTATACCTACCGCCCACTTTTGTATCTCTGTTAGTAGTAAAATTTTCTAACCGCCCACCAGTTCCACAGTAATGCGCCATGTATCGTTGTCTGGACATGCCTCTCGCGTATCGTGGATTGGGTTTGGGAGGCGGGCACCGGCTACCAGCTCTGCTTGGCTGGGTGGTGTGAGGGGAGATGCACAAGCTATTCTGGGATGAGGCTCTTTTGTTTGCGGTCACACTATAGCGCCATTTAGTTTCACTTACGTAACGTGAACTAAACTTATGCATGGGCTATACAAATAGTATATTTTCAGAAATTTAAATTGTGATGGGGAATTTTATGAAAACCTAATGAAAATGTTTTTAAATAATGCTATGAAATTTTTTTAAAAAGTCAATTAAATTAAAAAAAAGGAAAGTGCTTCAGTATCGGGAAAAGCCCCTACTGCCCACCATGAAAGCTGGAACACCCACTAGTGGGCCGTAGGGACCAGGTTGACTACCATTGTGTTTTTCAGTTAAAAAGCTTTATTTTATCAACAGTGCAATTTGTGGCTTATCTTTTTTTAAAATGTACACATACTCTTCCAAAAAAATTGTTCAATGGCAACCTTGGATTACCACAACATTGTTCTATCTCTTATTTTGCTCTGGTTCACTTTTTAAATAAGTTTAATATGTTCAGAAACTCAACAATTTTCAGCTATTGTACTGTTTAATTACAATACATAATCGTTCAGTAATGTGACAGTTGGAAAAATATAAGCGTTTGACTTCATAAAACAATTCTTAATTGTAATTTTAAGAGTCTTAACAAAGATAGTATAATAGCAAAAAGTGCAAGGGACAACTATAAGCCAATAATACCTTTTCATGGTCCCTAAAGAAGCTTGATCATCCATGATGGATTATCTCAATAATCTTTTATCTCCAAATGAATGTATTTCAGTATGATTATAACAATTGTCTCCTGGCAGATATTTGGGGTATCACCATCTGTTTATCTTAGTTCAAAGCAGTGCTGTTTGGCACGTTCTGAACTTCCCACCCTATTGTTCTACTTTTGAGGCAAAGCAGAGTTCAAGCTAATGACACGTATATTTAGAGCCTTAGGCTCACAACCTTTTCAGTCCCTTTCTGCCCTTTTTCCAAATCATCCTGTTTGTTGCTTCTGCGGTTAGGCTTCTTCTGTTCTTCTTTCTACTCTAAGTTGTAAGTTGCACTCTCCTCGTTTCAAGCCCAGTATCCCAGAATCAGCTTCCTCCCTCCTCTTCTCACTTTCTTCTCCCCCTTTGTGATGGTTCAATTACTTTTAAAAAGGAGTTTAAGATCTTTTTATTTGAGTAGGTAATGTCTTTTTATCTCACCCTTACTTTAATTAATGCTGGCAATTCTCAGTTTAACATCTGTTTTACATTAAGTATGATTTATGATTCTATGTATACTCTTCCAGATCATAGTATGTTACTTTAAGTAAGTATGATTGTGGGTTCATGGCTCAGTTTAGCTGTAAATAGAAATCTTATTGGACTGGTTTTTAATTACTTATAGTGGTTGAAATGTTTATGATTATTGACCCTTTCTGACTTATTATGTAGAACAACAACAACACATACATATAGCATGCCACCAAAATAATAACTTACGAAAAAAGACTGTTAAAGAAAGAGGATATTCCCTCTGCCCAGCAGATAAAGATAACAATGTAATACACATTTTCTAGGAAATTAAGCCACAAGAGATAAGACTGTCAGAAACAAGGCATCATATTATGGTTAGTAACTGAATTGCAGCATGAAATTATAATTCAATCATGCAACATTTTGTAAATGAAAATACATATCACTGTATAGACTTCAGAGGATAATTAGAACTGCAGGAAAAACAATTGCTACCAACCTGCCTTTCATTGAATACGGGTATACTGCATGAATCAAAAAGAAGGCTGTGAAAATATTTACAGATCCCTCACATCTGGACATAAACTGTGTCAACTCCTACCCTCAAAACGATGCTATAGAGCACTGCACACCAGAACAACTAGACACAAGAACAGTTTTTTCCCGAAGGCCATCACTCTGCTGAACAAATAATTCCCTCAACACTGTCAAACTATTTACTAAATCTGCACTACTATTAATCTTCTCATTGTTCCCATTACCAATCTCTTTACACTTATGACTGTATGACTGTAACTTTGTTGCCTGTAATCCTTATGATTTATACTGATATTGATTGTTTCCTGATTGCTTAATTGTAGCCTATGACTATCATTAAGTGTTGTATCATTAAGTGTTACATTTGTACCCTATGAGTATCATTAAGTGTTGTAAATGTTGTATCTTAATAAAGGTATCTTTTCTTTTATGTACACTGAGAGCATATGCACCAAGACAAATTCCTTGTGTGTCCAATCACACTTGGCCAATAAAAATTTCTATTCTATTCTATTCTATTCTATTCTATTCTATTCTATTCTATTCTATTCTATTCTATTTGATTCTATTCTATTCTATTCTTTGAAATATAAAGCCCGAAGATGGTAAAATATACAAAGTTAAAATAAATGAAAGAATTCACATTTTGATCTGACATTCAACCTATTAAACCCAAATCTGATATTACTGAAGTGTATCACTACTTCTGAAATCTCCACTTCACCATTGATTCAGCAAGATTTGTGCTCTAAATAACCCATTATTGAAAAAATGGACTTTATATATTTAAAATTATAATCTAAAATTGCACAATCAAAATCAATGAATTATAAAATATCTAGAATTACAGAGTTCTTTGGAGTGGGTTAACTTAAAAATGTAATGACTGTCTGTCTTTATAAATGATTGAATAAATTATCTGAATGTTAACAAAAGGTAGAGGACTTTCTGCAAGTATGGATTACTAAATAAACATTCAGATATGTTGGGAATAGCTAGTTAAAAATGCCCTCCCTTTCATTTGCAAAAACATGGAATTTTCACATTTTGTTATCAATAAGGTAGTATTTTATTATCCATTCAAAAATGTAAAGATTACACTTGGATATGTCTCCCAGTTACCCAAAATTTTTCATCAACATTTGCATAATTTTAGATTTTGAATTTTCTGAAGAGAAACTTCCAACAGTTTTTAAAATTGAAGTTATCATTCTGTTTCTCCCAATGAAATACATTGATTTATTACTTGTTCTTATCAAAATAAAGCAACATGCTGCATAATCTATTTTGCTTTATTTCACCCTTATATAATTAAGATAATGCTACCCTTGCCTCAAAGTGTAACACACTCCATATCCTAGAAAGCATGGCTCATATCTGAGAAAACAGGAACAGCTGTGTACAAAGCCATTAGAAAACAACTACTGAATTATTATTTTCTAAGGAGAACACATTTGTATCAATCCACTTGGCTACCTTTCTTTATTATAGCATTGTAAGGATACAGGAATATGGAGCTCTGCATGGACTTATGACTGTTGTTCAGAGAACTAATGTGGAGCTTTGGCCGGGGCTCTTTGCACAGCTACCTGGATTAGTAGGATTGCACATAGCCACTCATGCTTTAATCATTTCCTTATATGTGCTGCCTTGGAAGAATGTTTGGAAGCTTCAAATGATCCAGAATACAACAGGTATAACTTATTTTGCCCATGTTATACCTTTGCTCCATGAGCTGTACAGGTTCCCAGTTTGTTTCCAAGTGGAATTAAAAGTGCCAGTTATTACTCATAAAGCTGGATTGGGGGATTTAGAGATTGTTTATATCCGTTCCATTAGGCTGGGCAGGATGAGCATGTTCTGAGTCCTGTCAATCAAGGGTTGTCATTTATGGGTTGTCATTTAGGAAGCGTGCATTTTCTGTACCTACAGCTGGTCCTTGAAACACCCTACTGTTTAAGGTTTGGCTGTTCGTGAGTCTTCTAATCTTTAGGAAAGCACTATAATCCTGGCTGTTTTCCCAGGGATGAGGGCCAGCAGAGTAATTGAGCCCACACTGCTGGTGAATGGTGTTTTCAGGGCCTGCCTCGTGCTAGTTGGCTAGGAATGGGTATGTGTTTTTAAAAAGTTTGTTGTATTTTTACACTTGGGTGACTCACAATGTCCACACTGACACTTAAAACAGTTAAAAACAAGAAACAAAATGTGTCAGTCCAGTCTAAAAAGAATTGTTAAGTTTCGGCAATAAAGAGGCAGGAGACCAGTGAGTGACAACAGCTCTTTAGTTTATAGTGATCCCAGCAAAAGACAACAGGCAAAAACCCCTCTTTAAATACTATTTTGGCTGAGGCTTCAACCAATCAGCAACGTGCTAGTTCCCGCCCAAACTTCCCTCCTAAAGTTTAAATACATTACAAGAACCATAGGAACAAAGCAGGGGTTCCACAGAAACAGTAAGCCCGAGGCCTGAAAACTGGAAACAGTTAAATAGAGGTCACTACATTTTAAAAACATACTGGCAATGTTCTATTCCTTGTAGCATGATTTAACATCCACAATGATTTAATTCAGTTGGAAATGAACATATTTTCAAGTAGAACAGTCACCAAAAATTGAGCCTTCAATAGAAGTTTAATTTTTCTCTTATCATAAAAGGTTTCGCATTTCAATATTTTCAGAATTTCTTTGCTCCTTTCATTATAAAATTTCCAAAGGTATTCTTCTTCCACAGTTTCTTTCCTTAATGTTACACCTTGACCATTTTCCCTGTAGCATTAACATAAAGGCTTTGAATAGGGTCTTAAACAACTCTGCATTTCCTACCTAAGTAATATTTTTCCCTCTGGACTTCCAGCAAATTGTTTACCTTCTGGTATCACAAAGCCTCTTTGGGATATGCTGCTAAGTTTCTTATATTTTAAAGCTCAAAAGAAGTGGGCTTTAAACACATGCATGTGCATGAAGAAGCAAGAACAAAGAAAAGGAAAAGATATAGTTCTCTAGCAGTCCATACTAGCATTTTTTCCTCTGTTACAGAAGTTTATTATGGATTTCTTTGCAACAGAACGTAAGTGAAGTTGATTGTGTGATTCTTATATTGCTGTTTTACAAGCCACAAAAAATAATAAAAAATAAAAATAGAGAAGTAATAATATAATCAAAAAGGAGGCTGAAACCTAAACTGAGTATACAGTGCATTTATCATGGTATCTCTTTTGGTGCCAGTCAGGTGATTCTTTTTATAAATAAATAAATATTGCTGAAATACCAATTTCTAATATCATTTATATTTACAGGAATGCTGGTGATCCACTGATCTTCTTCACGCTCAGCTAAACTTGATAATAGTAAGCCATTTTAGACAACCATGGAGACAACTTTTATCAGTTTGCCTTCCAGCAAAAAAACAACAACCATTTATTTGTTTTCTCAGTTTATAGGCTGCCTTTCAATTCAGTCAAGGTAGCTTACATCTTAAAACAAATGCAGATAGCTATCTGTTTGTAAGTGGGCAAGCTACTCATAGCCACTCTGTAAGAACATTTAGAACATGCTTAGTTAGTACTTGAATGAAAGACTGCCATAAAACTTTAATCTGTGAAGTTAAAATTTTTTTGGGAAGATCCTAGAAGAAGGCAATGAAAAATGAATTTTCATAGCATTATGTAAAACCCTACATGTAGGAGCCCAGATAAATCTCAGTGGTCAACTTTGTTTGGAAGAAGTCTTTAGTTTTACCAATTATGTGTCAACCTTGATGGAGCTGAAATGATGACACAAAGTTATTTGTTGTATGCCAGAGTTAGATCAGCTTAGCATACTGTGCAATAATCCTGTATGATAAAGAATGTATTAAAATGAAGGACTCCAACTGTTCTTGGATACAAAAGTAAGAAATGTTTGTATTAACTTGGACAACTGAATTCTCATGATTATTTCAATTCTCACCAGGTCTTAGGCTAAATTGAATAAGACAAATATCTGGTTGGCAACGTGCAGTAAAATAACCCTGTAAAATAGAAAATGAGTGGCCATGAAAGTGTAAAATATCAAGAATTGAATTCTTTCCTCATCACATTTTCTTCTTTTGTACTTTTAATGGCTCTACATGGCATCTCTGTAAAATTGCTAATGGAATACAGACATCTTTAGAACCAGTACATTCCTTTCCTTTTTCTCAGTTGGCTAAAGGAGGAGGAAAAGGCTTTCAAGAATAAATTAATCTACTTGGCCCGGGCAGAGTTCTTTTGACAAGTGTGATGTTCTTGTACTGCACAAGCTAAATGAGAAGTATGCTTCAGTTATTTAATTAAAACTGATTGTGGTGTGAAGAATTGCATTACCAGATCATTCCTCTGGGAATGCATTGGCTTCTGTTAATCACACTGGTGTCACTGTTGAAGTATATTTGTGTATCAGCAGTATAATGCTGTCCTGTTGGAGAAAGAAGTAGAAAAAGAACCATGAAAGGACTTGGAAATTCCATGCAGGCCCACGGATGGTAGAGAGACAGTGAGCATCTTTCATAATCTAAAATCTGGCTGCCTACCACCAGGAAGACTGAAAGACTGCTCGATTATCCAAGGACTTGTGGGAAGGCTCAGCTATATTTAAGAAGTAGTCTGATTTTCATGCTTACATTGGCTGCAGTTGGAATCTTATTGGTAGCAAATACAAATTATGCAGTAGAAATCTCTACTGGAAAAGCACTTTTATGAACTCCCAAAGAAATTATGAATTTTGTCTGACTTCAAGAAGCTTGAAGTCAAAACCAAATGGATTGTTCTCAAGTGTAACTGAGAACTTTTACATCCAACCTATACAGCCCAGAAAGAGGAAGGATATGATTTGGAAAAGAGCAGCAAGACAGAAAAGATTGGTTTGGGAGTAAATTCTGTTGTTTTTAAAATCAGAGCAGTTTCCTGTTTTCCTTCTATAAATTCAGGTTTTATTTTCCATACTGTAGTATGGAAACTTATTCCTTAGAAAACACATCTTATCAAAGGCTGCCCTAATACTGTAAATGGCCCAAGTGTGATAACTCAACAGGTGCTGTGTGTTTCCAGGACCTCCAGGAAGCCATATTTTTGCCTCCCATAATAAAAACTAGCTTTCTCCACTAATAAGCCACCTGGGAAAGCCAAGGGAAATCATCAAAACCATTAAAAAGCTAAAGTTAGAATATTTCAGACATGTAATTTGACACCCAGAAAAATACGGCATACTTCACTTAATCCTCCATGGAAAGATTGAAGGCAAACAAGGTCCAGGCAGAAGAAGAACATCATGGATTTAAAATCTAAGGGACTGGTTTGGACAAAACTTAGCAGCAGTTTTTCATGCAGCTGCTGATAAAAATAGGATTGCCAACATTATTGCCCATGTCCGATGATGGATATAGCACAAGAAGAAGAAAAAAGAGGAAAATACATTTAAAAATGTTTGGATATCATTTCTGGATTTTGTGCTTGTGATGAAAAAAAATGAAACTTTGACTTTGGTTTTGTTGATCAGAACGATTTGTCATTATAGAAATGACTAGTTATAAATTAATGTGTAAAAACAAAAAGCTGAGGCTGGAATGTTTTTTATTTTGTACTGTGTGCTCAGAAGAATCGGAAGGATACACCTCCCCCCACCCCGTATCTTACGCCTTCTTTTCCTTGCTCCTTTTCCTTCCCTTAATTTCTTAGTTCTATTTTTTCTTTGTATTTTATATAATTAAACAATTTTTTTTATAAAATGAAAAAGGAAACTTATCTAGTTCTTTCTAAACACTGCTAATGCTTTCACTCTCCAAACTCTCAGAAGCTGCAGAAGGCTATCTGTGATTGTCTTCTAATTCAAAATGGAGAAGTCCAATGTCATATCCTGAGGGTCAGAAATTATAAGGTCAAAATGGATACATCTATAGAGGTGGGAAGAGGGACTAGGCCAAGTCATCACCCTGGGCTGAATTGGCATCATCAGCTTCTGGCCAGCACCATTTAGACAAAGCACAGTTAATGTGATTTAGAAACTGTTCCCACACGCTTAATAAACCTATAAATGGACTGAAACCTCATGTTTCACTTGCTAAGTTACTTTAGAACCTTATGGCACATCCAAGAAACTGACACCCGCTCCCATTCCATATAAAAAAGAAACCTAGGGGTTGGACAACTAAGCAGCCTGGAATTTTGCAGGTCAGCTTGACCTCTGCTTAAGAAAAGGGTGAAATTGAATATATAGAATAGCAATAATTAGAGTTTGTGGCCCATGAAGAGGATACAAGATTTTCATGCAAAATCAATCACAGGTATTTGCATATTTAAAAATGGAATAAACCTGCTTGAGAGATTATTTCCTTTATATAGTATTGAGGTCAGTGATGGGTTGCTCCCGGTTCAATCCGGTTCTTTCAAACCGGTGGTAAAAGCGGTGGGAGGCTCCACCTACCCAGATGTCATCATGGATGATCTGCGCATGCGCTCCTGTTGCAAACCAGTAGTAAAGGTAAGTAGAACCCCTCACTGAGGTAGATGGATAAAGAATCGGACTAGCTAAAAAACAACTTCAGATTTATTTGATCTCCTGCATCTGGTCTTTTGCATCATGATATGAACATTCATATTTGAAAGCTTGCCCAAATTAAAGTTACCAGAGGGTGCTAGCAACTTGATATGAAGTTAATTTTGAGTTAAAAATTTCATATGAAATTTCAATCTAAACTAGGAAGTGAAATGAACATAACTGGAATTTTAAAAGAAAATTATTGGCACACATTGAATTTCATAACATATACATAAATTTATCTTTTTTCTGAGACTGTAGCATTTCAAAATTCTTGTTTCTTGTTCAGTACACTATACAATCATAATGCAGTCTAAATTCCTACAAATGAAGATAGATTCAAAGAGACAAAAATGAATCCCGTCATAAAGGCATAAATGTAAAATTTCAAAAATTGAAAATAAGCTTGTATTGGTTTAAAAAAGGACTAAATAAAGATTTAACTACTTTGTTCTCATTTAGACTTAAAATATTCATGTTCCTTGTCTATGATGATTACATACGAGGATCTGCCTTCATCTGACTAGGTGATCAGGCTGAGAAAAAAAAACATCTGTACTAGGATAGAGAGAAAACCTGACAGATGTGTTTACATAATGAATGGTGAAAGGAAGCTATATTATACAAGTTCCATTCACTGTTCATCATATAAACACATCTGTCATATTTTCTCTTTGAACAATTCCACAGCCCTTGATATATAGCATATATGCATTTACAGGTGTCATTTGATTAAACTGGACAACATGGGTGCAATCTCTATCTTACTAGAATTATGTCAGTTTTCTCTCTGTTTATATTATCTATACATAATTTACTATCTATCTATCTATCTATCTATCTATCTATCTATCTATCTATCTAATATATTCTATGCAGATTTCAGAACACATTGAACATCTGATCTGAGCTCGAGTAAAGCATCTATCTTTACTAGAATTTCATATCAATCAATGCCTAATACAAAGCAAGAGCCTTCCAAAAAACAAACAGATATCAGCACAAAACCTAATCGAAGAATGTCATGATATAGAATGTAGACTGACATGCTTATTGCACAAGCAGCAAAGAGCATTTGCTATTCTGGAATATAGTGAGAAGGATGGTTGACTTGATTATAATATCCTGTTTTGTTGCCATCTCAATCTTGCATTGCTTACTGACTTTCCTGGATTAGAAGACTAGAAGTACAATAAAATGATTCTAAGAAATTGCCGCATAAAATACAATGGTATAATAAAATCATCTCATGCTGTAAACTGATATACTTGCTAGAATAGTAAAATGAGAGTGTAAAATGCGCAAAAGATTGGAGCACCTCAGGCCATTTCCATTCTTCCTCTCCTCCACAGTTATTATCTGTAGTGAAATAACTTTCTTTAATATTTGTCTATATAAAAATACAGTGAAACAATTTCTTTAATAATGGGCTGTACAAAACACTTTTTAAAAATTGTAACTCTCATTTCAGTGGTTAAAATCAAATTTAGTCTAATTAGATTTAAAAACAAGGCAAGACTAAAATAGCTGTGATTGATAATGTAACACTAATCATTGAGTCAATCCTTTGAATCTATAAATCAACTGCAGGTTAAAAATTATGCTTGCAGGGACATCTAGAGGACAAATAGCAAAACATGCATCATATTGTTGTAAGTCAAATTTCAAACTCTTTTTATTTGCTGGTATGCAATGAGTGGAGCTTGCATTATGAATTCATTATTCACATGTCTTCATTTGGATGAAATCTCAGCTTTTTGAAAATATCCTTGTTGACTGCTTCATAAATCTCTGAAGAACTCCTGGGTATTCTTAAACTGGAACTAATTCATGGAACAAAAGAATGTATCAAAATGCCTATCAAAATATTCCCTCAGGCCTACTAAACAATGCAACCTAAGGTTATCCTGCATTTGATTTTGGAAGTAGAACTGTCATTGGAAACAATTTTTGATCCAAGGAAGATAAATCCTTAAACTAATTCAATTTCCTCCTTGTTGATTTTAAATATCTCATGTCCATCTGCAGCTGTTTTCATTATCTTTGTTTTTCTTATGTTAAGACTCTGTCCTACTTTTTCACTTTTGTACTTGATTTTCCAGATCATTTTTTCCAGATCTTCCTTATTTTCATCCAATAATGTTGTATCATCTGTGCATCTCAAATTACTTGGTTCTTCCCCCAATCTTCACTCCAACATTAGGCGGTTCCAGATCTACCGTATATACTCGAGTATAAGCCGATCCGAATATAAGCCGAGGTACCTAATTTTACCACAAAAACTGGGAAAAACTATTGACTCGAGTATAAGCTGAGGGTGGGAAATGAGGCAGCTACTGGTCAATGTAAAAAATAAAGATAGAGCCAAGTAAAATAACATGAATATTTATTTGAACGAAAAACAATAAAAGTGCAAAAGGGGGTCCCCAAAAAGAATATGGTATTAAAAATACAGTATCTTTAAAAGTAACAGCAACCAAGCTAACGAGAGCTAAAATCCCTCAAAACTGGAGTTCTCCTCCTCATCATCTGTTTGTCCAAACAGAGCTTCAGCTACTTCAGCTTCTGTGATGTTATCCGCATATACGTTGTCGTCATCACTGAGTTCACAGTCGTCATCATCACTGCTGTCACTCTCATACAATGCGCTGTCTTCACTGCCATCCATAGCATTACTAATGCCACATTTCTTGAAGGCACGTTGCACCATGTCCTCTGGAATATCTTCCCATGCATCACGAACCCACTGTGCTATTAGTTCTATGTCTGGCTTTCTCAGATTTCCAACTTTTGTCAGACGAGCTTGACCAGATGTCATCCATTCATGCCACATCCTTCGCACACGGTCCTTGAAAGGTTTATTTAAACTGACATCTAGGGGCTGCAATACAGATGTAAGCCCACCTGGAATAACGGCCAAAGTGACTTGAGATGACTTTGCCAATTTTTTTATGTCATCAGATGTGTGGGCTCTGAACATATCCCAAACTAACAGTGATCTTCTAGTCCAGTCCCCACTCCTCAAGCAAGAGATCCTATACTGTTTCAGACAAAGGATTGTCCAGTCTGTTCTTTAAAAACCCTCCAGGAATGAAGTGTCCAATAAGGTTCAAATTGCAAGTACCGGTAGTCCTCAATTTAAGACTGCAATTGAGCCCAAAACGTTGTTTTGTTATTTTTCCCTAACCGTGTATGTATCCCCCTGCCCCCCATTTTACGTCAGGCTGCCATCAAAGCGAAGCACGGCTGAATATTATTATTATTATTATCATTATCATTATTATCATTATCATCATCATCATCATCATCATCATTATTATTATTATTATCATTATCATTATTATCATTATCATCATCATCATTATTATTATTATTATTATTATCATTATTATCATTATCATCATCATTATTATTATTATTATCATTATCATTATTATCATTATCATCATCATCATTATTATTATTATTATTATTATCATTATCATTATTATCATTATCATCATCATCATCATCATTATTATTATTATTATCATTATCATTATCATCATCATCATCATCATTATTATTATTATTATCATTATCATTATTATCATTATCATCATCATCATTATTATTATTATTATCATTATCATTATTATCATTATCATCATCATCATCATCATTATTATTATCATTATCATTATTATCATTATCATCATCATCATCATTATTATTATTATTATCATTATCATTATTATCATTATCATCATCATCATCATCATTATTATTATCATTATCATTATTATCATTATCATCATCATCATTATTATTATTATTATTATTATTATTATTATCATTATCATTATTATCATTATCATCATCATCATCATTATTATTATTATTATTATCATTATTATTATTATTATTATATGATGATGATGATTTTTTTGCATTGGACAGAGCGAGCTTCAGTTTACCAAACTTTGTATCTTTTAATGAAACATGTTAGTCTGGAAGGGACTGTTTGAACTCACAAAACACTTGCAACTTTTAGTTCCGTGCTGAGGATTTTTGGAAAGCAGCCCAGCAATATTTATTTATTGCTCGGACTGCTCTTATTTTCACTCCCCCTTTCTTTCTTTTCCTTCCTCCTCCTCCTTCTCTGCCTCTCTTTCGTCCCCCACCTCCCGGGGTCCTTGCGGGTCGAAGGTTCTGCCCTGCCTTACACCAGCCGCCCACCCATGCCAAGGTCTCCCTGGCTCTTTCGCTCTCTGTAAGCAGCGGCTTCTCGGCAGCGTCGCCCCCCTCCCCTCCATGGATCGGCTCCTTCCCCAGCACTGAAGGCATCCTTAGGAATACACCTCCACCTCCAGGAAAATAAAAGAGGCAGAGAAGGTAAATCGCCCGCCCGTTCGGAAAGGAAGGAGAGGACTCCAATGGAAGAAGGAGAGGAGAATTACCAATAACAAACACAAAGCGCTGGGTTAGAGGTGCCTTGTCATGTACAAGGAGATCAGAGAGGGCAACCACCATGAAACAATAATCAGACTCAAAACGGGCTGCTTATTTGCCATTTGCTCTGGGTAGAACGGGTTTTTAAAAAAATTGGTTTGGAGAAGGAAAGCTAATTTGCTGATCTGCGAGGGTCGGTTTCTTTTGCCTCCTTCTTCTTCCTCCTCCTTCTTCCCACCCTAGCTTGCAATGCCCCATCTCTCCTCCTCCTCCTCCTCCTGCCCCTCTCGGATTCGGCGTTCATTTCTTGCCTTTGCGGAGCGGAGGTGTTGGGGGAGGTTTGGGAATAGATTTGGCAGAGGAGATTACCGTAATTTTGCTCACTGTTTACGAGCAAGTCTCGGGTTACAATGTTCACTCGGGGAGTGAAAGCATAAAGTATAGTTAGCCTGAAAAAACTGAACCGTGTGACTGGCGGGAGAGAAGGACGGCGCCGGGAGGCGGGGAGAAATCGTTTGTTCTTGCCGTATTTCTCCGCTTTCCAAGAGGCTTTTCTTTTCACCTCTTTCTCCCCACCTCCCCAATTTCCATAGGGGAAAAAACCCTGGGAAAACTTGGCAAAAATAAAATAAAATAAAAAGTACTGAGTGCAAATGTTTTTTTTATATACTGTAGTTGGAGTTTTCCACGTTTCTTTCACATTCAAGGCAGCATTCTCCCCCCATCCCTCGCTGCTTTTCCAAAACATGCTTTGAAACCTTTGCATTTTATTGGGATGTATTCGTGACAAACGCCCCCTCCGCCCCCTCCGAGGGCGAGAGGAGGACGAGTGAGAGGGGGGCGAAAATGTCGAACGCCCCCTCCGCCCCCCGCCCCCTCCGCCGACCACCGCCGCCACCGCCATCAAAAAGCGGCGGAAGAAAACGCCGGAGGCCAGCCGCCGCCCCAAAACGAGCCGGCCGAGCTGGCAAAGCATGCCGGCAGCATTTGGGCTCGTCCTGCCGGCCCAGCTGTTCCCGAGGGCAAAAAACCCTCTCCCTGGGTCGGCTCTGCAAGGGTAGACTCGAGTATAAGCCGAGGGGGCGTTTTTCAGCACAAAAAACGTGCTGAAAAACTCGGCTTATACTCGAGTATATACGGTAATTTTCACATGATAGCTTCAGTATATAGACTGAACGAAAAAGGTGATAAAATACATCCCTGTGTAACTACCTTAGATGCTGGGAACTTTAGATTAAGGAACTCACCATAAACTTTATTTTACTTAAAGGGTTATATATCCTCAAATGATAGTCATCTGATCTTGATGAATAGAAATCACCAGGACCTGATGGATTACATCCCAGAGTTCTAAAGGAGTTCTTTTTTTTCTTCCAAAAAAAAAAAAAAGGTGTAGGGGGGAAACAGACCCAGGAAACTACTGATCAATCAGCCTAACATCAATACCCAGGAAGATACTAGAAAAGATATTAAAAAAAAGATCTTCCAACATCTAGAAATGAGTAAAGTAATAACTAAAAGTTAGCATGGGTTTATTAAAAAAAGATCATGCCAAACCAATCTTATTTCATTTTTCAACATAGTGACTAAGTTAGTAGACCAGTGAAATACTGTGGACATAATAGACTTCAGCAAAGCATTCAACAAAGTAAACCACAACCTACTTCTTGGTAAGCTAGAAAGAAGTGGGATAGATAGCATCACCATCAGATGGATTTGTAACTGGCTGACAAACTGTACTCAACAAGTAGTCCTTAATGGTACTACATCTACATGGAGGGAAGTAAACAGTGAGGCACCACATGGTACTTTCTTAGGCCCAGTATTCTTCAATATCTTCATAAATGACTCAGAAGAGGGAATAGAAGGGGAACTTATCAAATTTGCAGATGATATTAAGCTGGCAGGAATAGCCAACACTCTAGATGATAGGCTCAAGATCCACATAGATTTTGACAGACTTGATCACTGGGCCCTAGCTAAAAAAATGAAATTCAGTTGTAGAAGAAAGTAAAGTCTTACATTTAGGCAAAAAAATCCAAAAGTACTGGGTGAACTGGGTGAAACTGGGTGAAACCCAGGCTTAATATCAGTAACTGTGAGAGGGATCTTGGAGTCTTAGTGGACAACCAATTAAATATGAGTCAACAGTGTACAGCAAAAAAAGCCAATGCAATCCTAAATTGCATTAACAGAGGGATACAATCAAGATCAGAAGCTGATCAGACACTAGTGAAGTCCTATACTAGGGCTTACCTAGTGGCAATGAGGGAAGCGAGGCGTACCTACGCCTCCTCCCTCATTGCATCAGCAGATAACCGCCCAGCCGCCCTGTTTCGGGTGACCCGCTCCCTCCTACACCAGGGGGAGCGGGATGACCCGTTGCAGGGACGTGCTGAGGAGTTTAACGGTTATCTATACGATAAAATCGTTCAGCTTCGGGATGGTTTGGACCAAGATTGCGGTGATACGGGTGAGACGGCTGAGGGTGGTCTTGGTGACATTGTATGGGATGAGTTTGACCCTGTCGCTCCGAGGACATGGACAGGTTGTTGGGGAGGCTGAATGCCACCACATGTTTACTGGACCCGTGCCCTCCTGGTTGGTGCTGGCCACGCAGGAGGTGACACGAGCTGGCTCAAGGCGATTCTGGCGCTTCTTTGGTGGAGGTGTCTTTCCGGCCGCCTTGAAAGAGGCGGTGGTGAGGCCCTCCTCAAGAAGCCTTCCTGGACCCGGCTGTTTTAGGTAATTATCGTCCGGTCTCAACCTTCGCGCAGGCGAAGGTTGTAGAAATGGTGGCATATCAGTTTCCTTGCACCTGGATGAAACTGTCTATCTAGACCCGTTCAGTCGGTTTCCGACCCGGTTACAGCACGGAGACGGCTTTGGTCGCGTTGGTGGATGATCTCTGGAGGGCCAGGGATAGGGTTGTTCCTCTGCCCTGGTCCTATTAGACCTCTCAGCGGCTTTCGATACCATCGACCATGGTATCCTGCTGCGCGGTTGGAGGGATTGGGAGTGGGAGGCACCGTTTATCGGTGGTTCTCCTCTATCTCTCCGACCGGTCGCAGTCGGTGTTGACAGGGGGCAGAGGTCGGCCCGGGCGCCTCACTTGTGGGTGCCGCGGGATCTCTCGCCCTTCTGTTTAACATCTACATGAACGCTGGGTGAGATCATCAGTGGTTTCGTGTGAAGTACCAGCTGTATGCGGATGACACCCAGCTGTACTTTTCACACGGACCACCCCAGCGCTATCAAGTGCTGTCCCGGTGTCTGGAGGCCGTCTGGGTCTGGATGGGGAGAAACAGGCTCAAGCTCAATCCTCCAAGACAGAGTGGCTGTGGATGCCGCATCCCGGTACAGTCAGCTAAATCCGCGGCTGACCATCGGTGGCGAGTCACTGGCCCCGATGGAGAGGGTGCGAACTTAGCGTCCTCCTGGATGAACGGCTGTCTCTAGAAGATCATTTGACGGCCGTCTCCAGGAGAGCGTTCTACCAGGTTCGCCTGGTGCGCCAGTTGTGCCCTTTCTGGACCGGGAGGCTATGCACGGTCACTCACGCCTCGTGACGTCTCGCCTGGATTACTGCAACGCTCTCTACATGGGGCTCCCTTGAAGGGCATCCGGAGGCTACAGTTAGTCCAGAATGCGCTGCTGGTGATAGATGGAGCCTCGTGGCTCCCGTGATAACACCCATCCTGCGAGGCTGCACTGGCTACCTGTGGCCTTCATCGCTTCAGGTTTTGGTGACCACCTTTAAAGCGCTCCATGGCATAGGGCCGGGTTATCACGGGACCGCCTACTGCGACCAGATACCTCTCACCGACCGTGCGCTCTCACAGGAGGGACTCCTCAGGGTGCCGTCAGCTAGGCAGTGTCGTCTGGCGCCCAGGAAGGGCCTTCTCTGTGGGGCTCCGCCTCTGGAACGAGCTCCCCCCAGGACTCCGTCAACTTCCGGACCTTCGAACCTTCCGTCGCGAGCTCAAGACACATTTATTCATCTGTGCAGGACTGGCTTAGATTTTAAATTTTATAGGGGTTTTAAATTGATTTTAATATTTATATTTCTATTTTTAATGATAGGGCATTGGAATAAGTTTTTTAAAGTTTTTTAAAATTATTTTAATTTTGTATATTGATGTTTTATATGCCTGTGAACCGCCCTGAGTCCTTTGGGAGATAGGGCGGTATATAAATTTAAATAATAAAATAATAAATAAATAATAAATAATAAATAAATAATCAAGTGAGGTACTAATACCAATCTATAAAGCCTTAGCAAGACCACACCTAGAGTACTGCATCCAGTTTTAGTCACCACATTATAAAAAAGATATTGAGACTCTAGATAGTGTGCAGAGAAGGACAACCAAGATAATTAGGGGACTGGAGGCTAAAACATATTGTCAGTGGTAGGATTCAAATAATTTAACAATTGGTTCTCTGCCTTAATGATGTCTTCCAACAACCAGTTTACCAAACTGCTCAGAAAGTTAACAACCAGTTCTCCTGAAGTGGTGCGAACTGGCTGAATCCCACCACTGCATACGGTGAACAGTTGCAGGAACTGGGTGTCCAAGTGATGAAAGCCATTCAAAAAAGAAATAGGTAAAGTCCATCTTCCAAAATAAATTACTTTTATTTAGGTAGGCATGAAATTGGCAAAGACTGTTGTAATTCCGGATCTGACCCAGACCAGAATTACACCACATAATATCGAAAATTAGAATCATCCCACAAAAGTCACATTCCTCAATAAAAGCAAAATCAACATTGCCAGATGTCATCAAACTCCACCTTCAGCTCTCATTAAGGACAGTCTCCATTCCACAGGAAAGAAGATCACCTAGCCAAAACAATGCTCACTATCTATTCCCTCCTCCCACTTTAAGAATGTGGCGAGCCCAAAAAATAAAACATTACAAAACAGAGAGAAAGAGAAGGAATAAATGAATATAATATCAAGCTAACTAAAACAACTACACAAATGTCAATTTTGGGTTCGACACTGGGCATGGCTAGTCTATTGAAGAGAAGGACCAGGGGAGACATGATAGCAGTGTTCCAATATTTGAGAGGCTGCCACAGAGAGGAGGGGTTCAAACAATTCTCCAAAGCACCTGATGGCCAGACAAGGAATAATGGAAACTGAACAAGGAGAGATTCAACCTAGAAATGAGGAGGACTTTCTGACAGTGAGAACAATCAACCAATGGAACAGCTTGCCTTCAGAAGTTGTGGGAACTTCATTACTGGAAACTTTCAAGAAGAGACTGGACTGCCTTCTGTCAGAAATGGTGTATGGTCTGCTTGTGGGGGGACTAGATCACGCTTTCTATAATTTTGTAAACAACAAACTTAAAGACTCAAGATCCATCCTACCCCTAAAAGGATCTAATGGTAAAGAATGCAATGATGAAGCAGCTAAAGCAAACCTCTTTAACCCATTCTTCAGCTCAGTATTTGTTAACAGCAATGGCTCATGCCCAACATTCCCTAGTCGTACCAATAATGACTACAATGATCTAACACAAATAGATTTCACAGAAGATAATGTTGAAAAGGCACTACGTAGACTGAAACCATCTCTATCTATTGGACCCGTTGGACTATGTGCATACTTCTTAAAAAAAGCTTTCCACTGTTATAGCAGAATTCCTAAGCATAACCTTTGAAAAATCTTTCAGGACCAGTTCCCTTCTCAATCTATGGTCACTAGCCATGGTCATCCCTATCTTCAAAAAGGGAGACCCTAGCCTAGTTAAAAATTACAGACCAATCTCTTTATGCTGCATCACCTGCAAAGTAATGGAATCAATCATAAACCAATCCATTACCCTCCACCTAGAAACAAACAACCTACTCTCTAATAAACAATTTGGTTTCAGAAAAAAATTGTCCTATAATCTACAACTTCTACACTGCAAAAACATATGGACTACAAATCTTGATCAGGGCAAAACAATAGATACAATTTGCATAGACTTCTGTAAAGCCTTTGATTTAGTGTACACGACAAACTACTTCTAAAACTAAAATCCTATAGCATCTCCAGACCCCTCCATAATTGGATAACTGCATTCCTGCAAACAGGCAACAAGTGGTCAAAATAGCAGCGCCCTATCAAATTCAGCACCTGTTAATAGTGGTGTCCCCCAAGGCAGCGTTCTAGGACCACACTCTTCATATTATACATAAATGACCTTTGTGATCATATTATAAGTAACTGTGTTCTCTTCGCAATGATGTTAAACTATTTAACACTACCAAAAATGCTGCTACCCTTCAAAAAGACCTTGACTTTGTGTTGGAATGGTCAAAAAATTGGCAACTTCAAATCTCAACCAACAAATGCTCTGTCTTACACATTGGCAAAAAGAATAAGAACACAAAATACAAGCTAGGTGGACATGACCTTGTAGATGACCCTCACTCTGTCAAGGATCTTGGAATACTCATTTCTAAAGATTTAAGTGCCAGCGCCCACTGTAACAACATTGTCAAAAAGGCACTAAGAGTTGTTAACCTAATCTTGCATAGCTTCTTCTCCAATAAGATTACACTACTTACCAGAGCATACAAAACATTTGTTAGGCCAGTTCTCGAATACAGCTCACCTGTCTGGAACCTGCACTGCATATCAGACATAAATACAATTGAGTGCGTCCAGAAATATTTCACAAGAAGAGTCCTCCACTCCTCTGTTCGCAACAAAATACCTTATGCCACCAGACTTGAAATTCTGGGTTTAGAAAATTTAGAACTATGCCGCCTTCGATATGACCTGAGTATAGCTCATAAATCATCTGCTACAATGTCCTTCCTGTCAATGACTACTTCAGCTTCACCCACAACAATACACGAATACACAATAAATTCAAACTTAAAGTGAACTGCTCCAGTCTCGATTGCAGAAAATATGACTTCAGTAACAGAGCTGCTAATGCCTGGAATGCACTACCAGACTCCATGGTCTCATCCCAAAATCCCCAAAACTCTAACCTAAAGCTGTCTACTGTTGACTTCACCCCATTCCTAACAGGTCTGTAAGGGGTGTGCATAAGAGCACCAGTGTGCCTATTGTCCCTGTACTACTGTTCCCTTTAGTTGTATTCATTTTATGTATTCAATTCATGCTTATATATATTATTTAATATGTATTTGACAAACTAACTAATTAACTAACTAACTAACAACTAACTAACTAACTAACTAAATAAATAAATAAATAAATGACCTACAAGGCCCCTTACAACTCTGTTAATCTGTAATCTATGGGTTAGTACATACCTCAGTGATATTTCTGGCAAAAAATCTAGAAACCTTTTTGGGGGTCATGTAGTAGGGGCCCTGCAACTTTCTGCTTTTCTTCTGAGCCTTTTTAAATTGTTTGTTCAAAGCCAGGTGTCTTCTCCTAGCATCCTTCTCTGCTGCAGAAGAAGAGAATGCAGTGGCTGAGGATCTGAGAATCTCTAGTGACTATACTAGAGATGTAAAATATTTGATTGTGAATATTATTACAGCAGCTAGGATTGTGTTTGCTAAAAATTGGAAAAATGAGAAATTACCTTTGCAAGATGAAATAATCAGGAAGATGATGGAATGTGCAGAGATGAGTAAATTGACATTTGAAATTAGAGACCAAGAAGATAAGCAATATTATAAAATATGGGAGTTATTCTATAACTGGTTAGATGGGAAAATATGTTAGAAAAAATATATATCTACTGAAACTGTTTGATGTTAATGTTTTTTTTTCTTTTTTTTCTTTTTGTTATGGAAAAATAAAATGTTCATATAAAAAAAAAAGAAAAGAGGCCCAACTTGAACCAGACCAATGCCAAATTCAGATCATCCCCAGGTAAGTAAAGCAGGCCGATAATTGGTGGTTCAGATGTATGGCAGGCTCAAAACAATGGTACGGTTAGATAGAAGGTAAGCTGCTGCAGCAAGGGCATTCCAAGGTGGTGCAGAGCTGACAACACAGCTCCTGAAGCACCCTATTGTCCCAAAATGGCACGGAGCCGACAGCACATCTCCTCCAGCACCCAAAGTATTGCTGCAAAATGGTGCGGGGCCAGCAAAACAGCCCCTCAAGCGCCTTGAACTTCTCTGCAAAATGGCACGGAGCCGACAACACAGCTCCTGAGCATCAGACCAATGCCCAAAATGGCGGAGAGCCAACAGCACAGCTCTCTGAATGTCAAGAATGAGGGCTAGGCAGGGGAGAGCTCACCTCCGACAGCACAGAGCTTATCTTTGCCCCTGAAGCGCAAAGCTGACTCCACGGCTTATTCCGCACTCCTTGGTTGACTCACAGTTGCCGATTTCAGCCCGATCAGATAAGGCTATTAAATCCACATGGCACTGCACCGATCATGTTGGAAAGGAGGCAGAATTGCTGCCACTGAAGAAGCGGATGAGTGGTGCTTGGCTGAGCATGAAGCTGAAAACCCTTCCACCGACTCAGCAACTCCTCCAGTAAGAGCCAACTATAAAAAAATCTTTTAGATTCTCTAGAATGCGATATTAGAAAGAACATGCAATGGAGCTACAAGGAATAAGTCTCTCAAGGCTGACTGAGTTAACAAACTTGAGCTATACAGTGTTTAAACAAATGTCAACTAAGTCTCTGGCCAATCACATGAGGACAACCCATTGCATGGACTCTCTAAGCAGTGCACAGGAGAAACTTATCACAGTTATGTCATTGGTTTTATTTGACAAATATTCAGTATTTCTTGACTCATGAAATAAACTATCATATATTGATGAACAAGTCACAGCAAGTAGCAACCCTTAATTGATCTTGGAAAAAGCTAAGCAAGGTTGGAAACCACAAGGAAATTCCAAGTTGGTAAACTGGATTAGAAAAGAAACTACAAACCATGTGTACATTCTTGCTGAACAAACAGTACTGATATAAAGTTCAACTTGAGGGTGAGTTTATAATAAACTAACACAAATTGCTTGCGATGTGATGCCACTTTTACAAACACTTCCCAAAGTGTTTTTGTTTTGGTTTACACATACAAACATCACTAGGGGCTGATAAAGCCCTTATCATTCTTCCATAATCAGCTTATATTTGCCATCTTATTCTACTTGGATTTTGTCACAGTTATGGGATTCTTTTCTCACCATGTAGAACATCTATTTATAGATAAATATTATAAAATTAAAACCTATTTGTGTTAGGTTCTGGAAGAAACGAGGCTGGAGACCAGGGTAGTGACAACAGCTCTTTAATATAGGGTGAACCCAGCAGCAGGCTGGGGGGAAAAACCTCTCCTTTTATACAGTTCTACTGGAGGCTTCGTCCAATCAGCAACGTGCTGATTTCCCGCTCAAATATTTAAAGGTACAAACATGAATACATAACACTCCTCCCCTCCCAGAATACACTTTGCCTCTATTTACATATTTATTTACATGTTATTTTTCGACGTAGTCACGCAAATAACCTGGGCGTCTCCTAGTTCTTTCAGACCTGCGCGGTTCAGTTCTGGGTGGTGTTTTGAGCTGGTCAGAGGGGCTGTTTTCTCCTCCCAGCTCTTTCTCTGGGCCAACGGGCCCCGGATTATTGGCAGACTCTTTTTCTTGGCCATCCGGCCTTGGATTACTTTTGTAATTTTCCCTGCTGTTTCCCTCGGGAACCTGATGGCGTCTCTGGAACTCTGGGACCTCAGCTAAGTCTTGCGCCTCCCCCGGGTCATTGTCAGCTGTGAATTCAAATGGGTATTGGTCATGATCTGTTTCATTTGGTTCGGTTTGATCAGTTATTCGTTTCCTTATCTGATCTATGTGGCCCCTCCACACTCGCTTGTCTGGTAGCTCTACCACGTATGATTTTGGGCCGGTTATCTTTATTATTTGTCCTGCGACCAACTAGGGCCGTCCCCATAGTTCGGGCCCACACGGTCGCCTATGCTCATTTCCTTGTCTTTTCTAGTTCCCCTTGTAACCCTCTGGTGTGTAATGGGGGTTCAAGCGTCAAGTGGGCACGGAGTTTCCGTCCATTAGAATTCGGCTGGGCTTTTCGGTGGCCGTGCTTGGGGTTCTGTGCTGGCTAGGAAAAAGTCTATTTTGTTTGCCAGTCACCTGGCTTGAGCCTGGACAATGCCTCCTTAGCGCTCCGGACGGAGCGCTCTGCAAGGCCATTCGGCGCGGGTGGAAAGGCGCAGAGAGGGCATGTCGGATGCCTTCCTCTGCCAGGTATTCTTCAAACTGGGCTGCCGTGGAATTGGGGCCCATTGTCGGACACCAGAGTGTCCGACCCGTGAGTTGCGAATAGGTGGCGCAGGGGTTGCGATTACTGCTGCCTCGCCGTAGTGGATTTCATGAGTATGATCTCCAACCATTTAGAGAATGCATCAACAACCACTAGGAACGTTTGGCCGTGGAAGGGGCCAGCAAAATCAATGTGGATTCTTGACCAGGGCCCTTGGGGCTTTTCCCATTCTCTGACTGGGGCCGTTGGGGGTAGAGGTCTGGACTCTTGGC
This sequence comes from Ahaetulla prasina, assembly GCF_028640845.1. NCBI lineage: Eukaryota > Metazoa > Chordata > Lepidosauria > Squamata > Colubridae > Ahaetulla > Ahaetulla prasina. Next base: position 92,924,318 of record NC_080542.1, read on the forward strand.
AAGCCTGGCATTTCCCTACCCTCTCAGCAATCTCTGCGTCCATGAGTGGCCACCATACATAGCTACTAACCCTTCATCCTTACGATCCCTGGGTGACCCTCGTGGAGGAGGTCCAATACCTTTCCCCTTAATTTATCAGGAATTATTACACGATCACCCCATAACAGGCACCCCCCTTGAGCCGAGAGCTCATCTCGTTTTTTAACAAATTCTTTGAACCATTCGCCCGGCGCAGGCCACCCTCTGTACCCAACCGGTACAGTCCTTAACACAATGTCGGTATGATGCGAGCCACTTCCTTAGATGTGACTGGGCCAGAGTCAAGAGTCAATAAGTAGGATGGGCGTCCCGGGTGGGGTCTTGATCGCCCCTGGGAGTGGGCATCGGCTCAACGTGTCTGCATGCCCCACTTCTTTTCCTGGTCGATGCTGCAGCTTGTACGAATAAGCGGCTAAGAATATAGTCCATCGGGTCAAGCGTGGCGAAAGTGCCACAGGCGTTGGGCGGTCGCCAGCCAGTATTCCTAGTAGCGGTCTGTGGTCAGTCACGATTTCAAAATTTCGCCCAAAAACATACTCGTGGAATTTTTTGACCCCTGATACAATGGCTAGTGCTTCTTTGTCTAATTGGCTGTAGTTCCTCTCTGGGGAGGACATCGTTCTAGAGTAAAAGCTATAGGGCTTCTGTGCCGTTTGGAAGTCTATGGCTGAGTACAGCCCCACCCCATAAGGGCGCGCCATAAACCAACTAGGGGTAATGAGTTGTGATATTGGATGAGCAGGCTATCACTTGAGAGCAGGTTCTTTACTGCTTCAAAAGCCCTATTTTCCGACTTTCCCCAAGACCAAACAGTATTTTTCCTAAGAGCCTATGCAGCGGTTCCATAGCAGTTGCTTTGTTCTTTAAAAGACCGTAAAAATTCACCAATCCCAGGAATGCCTGCAGCTCTGCTTTGTTTTTGGGCGCTGGAGCCTTCCTAATTGCCTTAACCTTGCTCTCAGTAGGGTGAATTCCTTTCTTGTCTATCCGGTAGCCCAAGAAATCGACGGATTCGACCCCTATCTGGCATTTGTTTGCCTTGACTTTTAATCCGGCTGTCCGGAAAATGCCCAAAACCTTTCTTAACCTTTCTTTTCCCCTGAAATTAGGACATCATCGAAGTAGGGGACTACCCCTGGGAGCCCCTGCAGTAGTCGTTCCATTAGGTTTTGGAACAGCCCTGGTGCCACACTGACCCCAAATTGCAATCGGGTGCACTTGAAGGCCCCCCTGTGCGTTACAATCGTTTGGGCTTCGGCTGTGCGGGCGTCTACGGGCAGTTGTTGGTAGGCTTGGGCCAAGTCTAACTTTGCAAAGACTTGCTCTTGCCCCAAAGAGTGCAATAAGTGTTGCACCACGGGAACCGGGTAAGCGCTTTTCTGTAAGGCTTTGTTAAGCGTCGCCTTGTAGTCAGCGCAAATTCTAATTGACCCGTCCGGCTTTATTGGGGTGACGATTGGCGTCTCCCACTTTGCGTGATCGACTGGCACCAAAATCCCCTGATTAATGAGCTTATCTAGCTCCTTATCGATTTTTGGTTTTAGGGCAAAAGGGACTCTCCTCGCCTTAAGCCTAATGGGGGCTACCTCGGGTTCTACGTTGAAGGAAACAGGGGTCCCCTTGTACTTGCCCAGGCAGTCCTTGAAGACATCTTGAACTCGTTAAAGAGAATGTCTTTCAGGTTACAGTCACTTCTGTAGATGCCAGTCACTCCCATGCCCAGGGCACGAAACCAGTCTAGTCCCAACAGACTGGGCAGGGTCCCTTCGACGATCGTGATGGGCAGGGTCTTCTTGTGTGGACCGTACTCGACTCGGACGGAGGTGGTCCCTCTAACAGGGATGCGATTCCCTTGGTAGTCGTGGACTCGTAGCCGTTGTGCTTGCAGGTGGCGCTTCGCGACGGACGGCAGCGACTTCGCCAAAGTGTCCCAGGACATGATGGTGATCGCTGACCCCGTGTCTACCGAGCCGGCACCGTACTCCCTCTATTTTTGGTTTGGTGAAGATCTTCTTCTCCACTCGGGTCGAGGCGCGGCCTATGACCACAGTTGTTTGGTTGGAATCCGCGCCTTTTTTGTTTGAGCCAATCGCGGGTCGCCTTGCCGATTCCGCGCTCTGATTGGCCGATTTGAATTTTCGGCGGGAAGGTTGGGCCGCTCGACAAACTTGAGCTAGGTGCCCTTTCTTCCCACACCGCCGGCATGTCGCGTCCTTAAACTTGCAGCGTTGCCGCTGGTGTTGACCCCCGCAGCTTCCGCATTCGTCTCGGTCCCCTTTGTCGCGTTTCTCGGTTCGGCAGACCCCTTCCTCATCTTCACCGTCGGATTCGGTCTGAACCTCCTCCTGGTGCACCGGAGTTGCCTTCGCGCTCGCCTTTGGTGGGACAGGCTTCTGCAGTGTCTCCGCCGCTTGGGTGGACATTTCATGTGCTCTGGCTTCGTCCAGAGCGTTGGCCAGCGTTAGGTTGCTCTTTGCTAGCAGCCGTCGCCGCAAACGGATGTCTTTGACCTCGGATGAGTTGCTCGAGGAGCACCTCGCCCAGGTCGCGGTATCCGCAGTCCTTGGACGCTTTTCTTAGGGCGGCCATGTAGTCACCGATGGTTTCGCCTCCATCTGCCTTCGCCTCCGAATTCAAACCGCCGCACGATTTGGACGGCGTTGGTGCAGTGGTTTTAGTAAAGTCTGTAGAGTTGGCCACGACACCGACTGCAACGGCGTTGGCTCTGCCAGGGCTTCCGCGATATCAATGACCTCCGGACCACAGTGGCTTAAGAAATAAGCCCTTTTCCGGTTATCTGGAACTCCTTGCAGTTCGTTGGCTTCTAGAAAGCTTTCGAAACGGGTCATATACGTTCCCCATTTCTCTTTAGCCGGGTCAAACGGTGCGGGCGGAGTGTAACTGGCCATCTCCGCTTTTCTGCCCTGAGTTTGCTGGGTTCGGGTCTATCGTGCTTCAGCTCGGTTCTGGTTCTCCTTAGCCTCGAAATCCCACCTTCGTCGCCAATGTTAGGTTCTGGAAGAAACGAGGCTGGAGACCAGGGTAGTGACAACAGCTCTTTAATATAGGGTGAACCCAGCAGCAGGCTGGGGGGAAAAACCTCTCCTTTTATACAGTTCTACTGGAGGCTTCGTCCAATCAGCAACGTGCTGATTTCCCGCTCAAATATTTAAAGGTACAAACATGAATACATAACAATTTGTTCTCAAGAGGATGAAGAAGTTATCTTTAGTTGCTAAAATATTTCATATCTGTGACCAGTTTCATTCTTCGGTCACAAACTCCTAATTTAACTGCTTTGCCTTAGCATATTGTGAAAATAAAATATAGTATCCAGACAACATCTAAATAAAATGTTTAAAACACTTTAAATCATCCTCACAAAAATACAGATGAGAAGTTTTTTAATCACAGATTCTCCGCTTCTTTTTGAACCATAAAATAAATGGAAATATGTTCAGAACTACTGCAGTTGTTTCAAAACCAACTTCCTCAGTAATTCCAATGCAGCCTGATAAAATAAAACAAGTGCTCATGTTTCAAAACAAGATTCTAAAAAATAGTATCTTTTCCAAATCAAAATTATCTTTAATTTTGCGTACCTTGCTGCTTCCTTCCTTAAAACAAATCCTTGAAATGAATATATATTGCTTTATAGCATCTGAAGTTTTTAGGTTAAATATTTTCTTTCCTATCAGTGCATAGAATAGAAATCTCATAGCTGTCCCTGTATTACTTATCTATAATATGAACATTTATGTGACCAAGGGACTTGAAATAGGAATCAGTAGGAAAGATGAAGGTTGCTGACAAATGAATTATACCCACAAGAAGATTTCGATTTATATACTGATGGTTAGTGTTGCAATTACATTAATATTTTTGTCGTTTTATTGGCTGTACACCGCCCTGAGTCTTCGGAGAAGGGCGGTATAAAAATATGAATAAATAAATAAATAAATAAATAAATATTAAAAGATGACACTTACAGGGAATTGCAGAGTTACTTTAAGATGTGTTTGTCTAAAATTGGGAAGAGCTTCAAGTCATCCTACAGATGGATTATTCGATCAACATGGAATAGTAACTTTCAACTAAGAATATTCCTCATGCCTCATACTGACAGAAGCCTGTGAAAATCATAGCACATTGCCTGTTAATCCCCTTTTATCCCATCTCTTCAATCTCCATTCTTTTAAGAATACAGTTGCTAAGTATTCATTAGTTTGTATAAGATGAGCATCCAATGGCATTTCAGTTTGTGAACATTAACAGATATTTTGAATGTTGAGTAATTTTTTTTAGAATTAAAGTTTTCTCAACATCTTTTCAAGGAGTTAGGGTAATGAAGGTGGGGACTATAAGCTTTAAACTTTCTGGGTATCAGGAAAACTAAAACAGTACAGGACAATAGCTATTCCCTCATCTTTCATGCAACACTCTCTCTCTCTCTCTCTCTCTCTCTCTCTCTCTCTCTCTCTCTCTCTCTTCCTCTCTCTTCCTCTCTGTGACAGCTAACCATACCATCCTTCCAGGAGTTAGTATGCTTGAGGTGGTGGATTGATGACAATTGATGAATATCATCAGCAGGTTGTAAAATGTGTGAAAGTAAAAAAGAAAGCAATTCTAAAGTCCAGAACCTATGAAGGAATTATCAGCCAGATCCTAAAAATAGCAACATTCTTAATGATTCTAAGCTATGAGACATTCAAAATATATGAGCGCTATTACTGAGCGCTGTTACTACTACCACCACAGAAGATAAAACAAGATGAGATGAGATGAGACGAGATGAGATAAGATAAGATAACCTTTATTATCACTTTTTCTGTAAACACACTGGCACATATTTTAAAAAATGAAACTCTGATGTTCTCTTTCAAATATATATAATAATAATAATAAATATATACTGTGTGTGTGTGTGTGTGAGTGTGTGCGCACACACACACACACACACACACACACTATATACATACTACAAACAGGTGTGATTTAGTGTTTTTTTTTCAGCTTCCAATAATATTTCCACTATTCAAGAAGCTACTTGGATAAACAATGAAATGCTTCAAACCAAAAAGAAAAATCTAATTTCCATGGTTCAACTCCTAGAAAATTCTGTCAGTTGTGACTGATGACTGAGAATGTTCATCAACATTTTTTCCAGAAACCACTTCTTTCCTACATACCTGTTTATATATTTTTAGGAGCCTGACCTTTTCATCCTGTTTGTTTGTTTTTTATATATGGCTGCCAACACTCTCTTTTGTAAGCTAATTCTGTAAGCTTACAAAAAATAAAAACCCAATATAGAACGATAAAAACATCAACCCCCCACCCCCCTGGTGACAACAATCAATTAAACAAGCCACTGGATAGGCTCCATCCTACTCTGGCTTTCTCAGGCCTGTTGGCAAAACCAGATTTTTAGGGAATCGTGAAAAAGTGTAAATGGGGTGACAGTCTATTCTCAGCAGGGATGATGTTCTGAAGGAAGGCAGCCACCACCACTATTTCTTCTGATTCCTTCCAATGTACCTTCTTAGGAAAGGGTTGTTTATTAAGCTAAACTTGCCATGTGCCATGAGGTGCTATTTAAAGATTCTTGACTAGATCCTTTATTAAATGTTACATGGTGGAATCTGCTCTGCTTCTGAAATGTAACTAGCTACACTTATAATATAGGAAATCAATAAAACTACTGCATTTAAACAATTGCATCAATCAGAATTTTGATTTTGAGCCGTTTCTACTTTCCACCTATATTTGCAAGGCATCCCAAATTAGGCAATGCATGAAAAATCAAGAGATGCTGTAACTAAATTTGTTCCCCTGGCTGAATTTGCAATTTGCAGAAGTAAATCTAGTTTGTATCAATTTAGCTAGACAATGACATTTTTGATTATTGCTGTGAACTGGCTGTTCAAGAACACATCCAAATCAGAGGTGGGCTTCAGCCGGTTAGGACTAGTTCAGGTTACTGGTTGCTAAGATTTTGCGCAGTTTGGAGAACTGGCAAGTTGGTTCTCTAGCTGGCACCACCCCTCTCCACCCCACCCCTCCCAATCACTCCTTATCTCACCTCGCCCACCTTGGTCACTGCCTAGAGTCATGCCTGCGGCCCAGCTGTTCTCTGGCTCCTTCACTCGCTCACTTGCCCAGACCATGCAGTTTCTGCAGCCCAGCTAATCTCCATGCCTTGCCCATTTGCCTGACATCACCACAGTCTACTACACTGGCCATGTGGCCCAGCTGATCTCCATGCCTTGCCTGCTCTGCTCACCACGGCTGCCTACGAAGGTAAGGCACTCGGCCAAAGTACCACTTTGGGGTGGCATAGTGAGGCTCAGCTGCCTTTTGGACCTGGCTCTTGCCATCCTTCCACCCACATACTGTCCACTTCCCCTCCGCCCCACCTCGGGGGGGGGGGAAGCACCAGTTCCTGCCTCTCACATTCCACGGATTCTCCACCCACATGCCCCTCACCTGCTGACCCTCTCCTCTGCTTTAGGTTCTGCATTCAGGCCGCGCTGGGCCAAGAATGCTGCTCCACTGTGGTATGTGCTTGCAGCTGTGGGACAACCACCTGCCCACCTGGAGTGCCGCCACCTCTGGGAGCTGAAGGGCAGGGCACTCGGGCTGGCAGAGGCATGTGGAAATTCTGGAGCTCACCTTCAGAATGGATCAGTTCATCCAAGCCAGGCTTTGTTCCCTGTCCTTTTAAAAAGTCCTTTTTTAATGAAACCTCCAATGCAGTGGCCAATGCTGAACCAAAAAAGCCAATTCTCCCCACCCGGTGGATATGCTTCATCTCATTAAATTGGGCCGTGGAGAGGATGAGAAATTTAACAGGTGGGAAGGGGGAAGGATGGAAAGTGAGGTTCATGAAGTAAACTCAAGTTTCATAGCTTGGACCAGCAAAAGGTGGAGGGTGGTAGCGGCAGGGAATACAAAGGACAACTGGAAAGATGGTGCAGCGCTCAGCCATCCAGGCTTCAAAGAAAAGTTCGCTTCAGGGCAAGGGGCACAACCCACTTTCTAAAACAGAAGATCCTGCTAAACTCCAGATCCTATAAAACAAGCTGCAGTGTTCAGTTTGTGCTCCCACCTCCTGCCTTTCTAAAGGGACACCTCTCCCCCACTGCCCCACTTACTCCTGCATGTTTCCACTGCAGTTTCACCCTTTACCGGCTCGGCTTGCTTACCTCGCCCCATTTCCCTTCTTCAGAGGTCCCTTACTCACTCTCCCCACTTCTTCTCCAACAACCACCTCTTTCTTCATCCAAACATACAGACAGCAAACACACACACATCTCACGTCACAGGAGGGAGTTGCCCTGCATGGATCTCATCTCTAATTTCAAGGGAGCAAAGACTTTTCTAGAAGATCGAGGCAGGGAGTGGTAGGGGCAGAGAAGAAGGGGATCTGGTAGACATACTGGGCTATATGGGAATAGGGCAATGCAGCTTCAATTCAGTGGGAGCTTTGGAGAAAGGGCACCTGTGTCTCCCTTGGAAGGTCAAAGGAGGAAAGGTCTCCTCTCCCACCCAAATTATCTGTTCAAGCTCCATTTTCCCAAAGGACAGGAAGGGGAAGGTGGGGCCTGGAGTGGGCCTGGCTAGGGGCTTGTGAGCTCATGTACAATTTTCCACATGCTGCCGGCTGCCCTGATCCCTCCTGGTGGTTCTCTAGTCTGCCAGAGCACTGCCTTCCCTTCTCCTGGCTGAGGAGGGCACTAGTATGGGAAGAGGTTTACAAGATTACGGGCTCATGGAGCTATTTGTCCGAGGTTTTTATGGCCTGCCAGGACAGTGAAATCCAAAACTTGCCAAGAATCAAGAGAGGCCCGTGGGCAAGTTCCTCCGGTGCCATGAGATGTATGCATGTTTGTGTGTATGGTAAGGCGCAGAAGGAGGAGATGACTTCGCCAAACTTTTCCTGCCTCAGAAGCTGCTCAGAAGGCAGCTGCCACAGCATGTCCCTTTAAGGTCCCCACCACCACCCAGCTTTAGGTTGTGGAGTGACCGGGACTGAGAGAGTTGAGCTCTTTTCCTTTGGCAATGGCAGCCCTGCTTGGCTGCCTTTGCACAGGGCTGGACAGCAGGCAGGATCGAAGTACCTTAAAGGGACAGGCCATGGCAGCTGCCTTCCAAGCAGCTTCACTGCAAAGAGAGGCAGGAAAAGTTTGGCCATCTCCTCCTTCTCAGCCTCAAACATACACACAGAGTAAACACGCACAAACCTCACAGCACTGGGACCTTCTGTGAGGAGACGGCACGTGGGTGAGTCCCTCTGATGCCATGAGGTGTCTGCATGTTTGCTCTGTCTATACATTTGGGTGAAGAAAGACCTGGTGGAAAGTGACCTGGCGAAGGGTGAGACAGTGATGGAACATATGGGAGCAAGTGGGGAGGTGTCTCTTTAGAAAGGCAGGAGATGGGCGCAGGGACTGAGCATGGACTAAAAGTGCGCCCCTGGAGCCCTTCTTCACATAGGATTGCCCAGCAGTGAGTAGGGAGCGGGAGAAGGGGCCAGCTGCTACCACAGAGGGGAGTGCTTCTGGGATGAGAGGAGCTGGGAAGGGAAAAGGTAGCTTGCAAAAGCAGAGGCAGGAGAGCAAAGTAAGCGAGTGAGTGAACACTTGGCCTGCCAAGTGGCCTCTTTATTCCCCTTTGCTCCCACGGCAGCTGGATAGCACTCATCTCCTTGTGTGAGAAGTGACTGAAGGGCCTTCTCACCAGAAGCACTGCCCTCATTCAGGTTTCCTACCTCCCTCTTGCAGCCCTCAGCCAAGTGCAGCTGCCCCACCAACCCCACCAGCTTCGGTGACATCACCACCACCTGCACCCAAAATCTTTCATTTTGAAATGTTTCTTGAAAGTCACCCCAAAGCGGTGAGCAAAGTAGGTTCCTTATCCTACATTCTCATTAGGGGTAGTCCTCAATTTATGGTCCCAAGTGAGCCAAAATTTCCATTGTTAAGCAAGATTTAAGTGAGTTTTGCTCTGTTTTGTGATTTTCCTTGCCACCGTTAAGTGATGTTCAGTAGTAGTAAATAAATAGAGATTGTATCTTGTTGAGACCTTTGAAATGAGCAGCTGGGAGACAGGGCTGGGAGGCAGGGAGGAAGCATGGTGAGTGACTTTAAGTTGGCCACACCCATCCAGTTACATGACCATCCAACCACGCCTACCTTGCAGAGAACCAGTTGTTAAATTATTTGAATCCCACCACTGATCCAAATCCAAAATTGCCTTGTATTGTGGCCTATACTTTCCATGGGAATCCAGCCTATCACAGACTGAATCCAAACTAACCCTAGATTCATTTTCATCTATTAGTTCATATTCAATCCATTGTGACCTCTATTCCTGTATCAGTAGTTTCTCTGGAACATGATGAAAAAGTGAGACAGAGTTGGCTGTATTCACCCCTTTGTGACAATGCCTAAATAGCCTCTTCCAAGATTTGTATACTAGCTATATAGACTGTTGTTAAAATTTTCATTATTATATTAATAGCCTAAGTAATAAAATAGAAGCCTAAAATATCTTACTCCAGATGCACGAAATGTTGAAATAATTTGATACCATCTTCTGAAATTACTGTACAAAAAGAATTGAAAAAGAATAAACTGGTTTCCTCTTGTAGATCCATCCTACAAACTGGTACAGGTATTATAGTCGAATATTTAGTGTTATTCATGGACTGGCAAAGCTTGATATTTTGTAAAGGCAAAAAAATCCATCTGTTTAGGTCTATGAAAAATTAATAATCTTTTATTCTATGTAAAGGTAATTGCATAGCTGCATCAATTTGAAAGACAATCTGAAATTTTAATTTTAAATTTACATTATAATGGTGATTTATTGTTATGATTTGTTGTACAATAAGCCAGATGTTTAGGCTGGATTTAGTACCTATCAAGTTCTTTCCAAGGATTTTAGATAGTTTGATAGTGTTAAATGTATTATTGCAGAATGTAAACGTTCCCAGTAAAGCTTCCTTTTGCAATTAACTGATGGTTATTTGGTCAATGCCAATGGTGCTCCAGATTGTTTGTGACAGCATCAAGGCACCTATTACTTTGCTTTCTTTTGTCACAACCATTCTATTTCTATTTGGAGGTCTTTGTTTTTTGTGATTTTCTCCAGTTCTTTCTCTTCTGTTCTAGGTTCTGTTCTAGAACCTAACTAGGTGGCCCATTTCTGACACATTATGTGAAGACCAAGATCTATGGAAAAGGAATCCTAATGCTAGGGAAGGTCCAACACTCTTCATACTTCACATAAATGTCCTTTGCGATCATATTGTGTTCTCATATTGTGTTCTTGTGTTCTCTTCGCTGATAATGTTAAATTATTCAACACCACAGACAATGCAACTAGCAGCTAACTAGGTGGCCCATTTACTATTTGTTGTTGTCTTCTCAATTCTGTCTTTGTATGCATTTTTAAGTCTTATGCAGCAAAAGAAGTAGCCCTTAATCTCTTCCTTTAGTTCTCCTACTCTTGGTCATTACCAGGTCTTGTTGCTATCTGCTTTGCCTTCTAGTGTTTTGTTTACTGGCTATGTAATACTTTCCTTTCCCTGTCTCTTTTCTACTGTTCATTTGATTTTTTTTGTAGGCCAGTTTGGCCTTTGGATATATTAGCTTCAGTGTATCTTTTTCATTGTTCTGCAGATATTCTTCCAAAGCCACCCCCACCCTACTCCCTTTTTTTTCCTTCAGCAGTTTCCTGTATCCAATTTTTATTTTCTTTTATTTTATACTCTTATATTTGATACTCTTTTACTTCTATACTTCTTTTATTTTATACTCTTATACTCTTACTCTTAGTTGAGCTTATGTTATATTTCTTGGTGTCATTTAGAGGATTTGGATTACTTTTATATATACTACTCAAGTGTGATTTCATTTTCTGTGTGATCCATGAGACACTCCCACAAGCTATACACCAAAAATATTTATTTAAAAAAAGATAAACACAAATCCTGCAATTTTGTTTTTATTTTAACAGAGAACTTTTCTCCTCTTTGCCTTCATTATTCAAAATCTTGCAGAGATTTGTTTTTGTATCCTCTGTTCCATCATTATTATTTGGGAAAGGATAATTTCCACTCATTAAACCCTCTCTAACATTGTACATCAAATAAAATCAAAGTTAAAAAAAATCCACAGTTGGCTCTAAATACTGTATATTATATTCCAAGGGAAGTGGGAGGGGAACGTCATTTCAGCATTTGTTTATTTTGGCAATGAATGTTTCTTGCTTCTCTGTTTTAAAGCCTTGTTTTTAATAAAACAAGGCTTCAAAGCTTTTTGTACTGACAGCTTAAGGTTAAGATGGAAAAGGTTTTCAAACTGATAAGAATTTTAGATCACTGAAATATATATCCCAGGGCAAATAACTGTGTAGTATCAGGTTAAATGCTATCTATACATCTCATAAAGCTGGAGTCACTCCCCCATTTCCCTTGACACTAAGGCTATTTGAAAATAAAATGAAATAAGATTATATATTTATATATATATATATATGTATATGTATATGTATATGTATATATATATATATATATATATATATATATATATATATATATATATATTAATTAATTTCAATCTGCATGATCTCCTTGGTGATGTGTTGGTATAGGCAATCAGAGAAGATCTTCAAAGAAAGGCCAACAGATTGAGATTTTTCAACCAGTGATATACTACCACTTTTGGTATGTAGAAATATACTGATTGATTGATTGATTTGATTACTTGATTGATGTTGATTTAACAACCATATAGATTTTCTCCAAGGCAATTGGTCCCTAATGTAGTATTTTAAGTCTGTCAACAATGCACTCATCACTATTGTAATTGACTCCATCTATCTTTATTTTTTATTTATTTATTTTATTTGTCACTACAGTATATATAATCATAAGCATGAAATAACTATATGATATATAAGCATAAATATAATCATAAGTATGTAATAACTATATGAAATTGGATACAATCAAAGGGAACATTAGGACAGGAACGGTAGGCATGTTGGTGCTCTTATGCACGCCTCTTACAGACCTCTTAGGAATGGGGTGAGGTCAATAGTTGATCAGAATAGTCAATCTTGCTGCTGGTTTCTTCTTCTCTTTCCTTTGACCTTATTTATTTTATTTATTTTGTCAATCATGTATAAGAAACAGGTAAAAGTATAAACATAATTTGGATACATGAAAAGAGTAAGTAAAAAAAAAAGGAATGTTAGGACAGGGACAGTAGGCACGTGGGTGCACTTATGCACGCCCCTTACAGACCTCTTAGGAATGGGGTGAGGTCAACAGTAGACAGTTTAAGCTTAAAGTTTTGGGGATTTGGGGAAGAAACAATAGAGTCAGGTAGTGCATTCCAGGCATTGACCACTTTGTTACTGAAGTCATATTTTCTGCAATCAAGTTTGGAGCAGTTTACGTTGAGTTTGTATCTATTATTTGCTCATGTATTGTTGTGGTTGAAGCTGAAGTAGTCACTGACAGGTAGGACATTGTGGTAGATAATTTTATGTACTATGCTTAGGTCAGATTGAAGTCTGCATAGTTCTAAATTGTCTAAGCCCAAAATTTGGAGTCTGGTGGCATAAAAATATTTTATTGCGAGCAGAGGAGTGGAGGACTTTTCTTGTGAAATATCTCTGGACTCTCTCGATTGTCCAATATGCAGTGCGGGTTCCAGACAGATGAACTATATTCAAGGATTGGTCTAGCAAATGTTTTGTATGCTCTAGTTAGTAGTAAAATTTTACCAGAGAAGAAACTACACAAGATTAGGTTAACAACTTTTAGTGCCTTTTTGGCAATGTTGTTACAGTGGGCTCTGGCACTTAGATCTTTAGATCTTTAGGTCCTTGACAGAGTGAGGGTCATCTATAAAGCCATGTCCATCTAATTTGTATTTTATGTTTTGATTTTTTTTGCCAATGTGCAAGACCGAGCATTTGTTTATTGAGATTTGAAGTTGCCACTTGTTAAACCAATCTCCCACATAGTCACTACCCTTTTTGAAGGGTAGTTGCATTGTCTGTGGTGTTGAATAATTTAACATTATCAGCGAAGAGAACACAGTTGCTTTTAATATGATCGCAAAGGACATTTATGTAAAGTATGAACAGTCTTGGACCTTCTCTAGCATTAGGATTCTTTTTCCATAGATCTTGGTCTTCACATAATGTGTCAGAAAAGGCAAAGTTTTAGCTTGCTTATTTGTGCCTTAGTGAAAATACTGGGTTGATTTGTTTGATTTGTGTGTTTATTTTCTTGGCTGTCCACAATATTTTCAGGAGTCTTTTCCAAGACTAAAGTTTAAAAGTGTCAATACTTTTCCCAACATGCTTCTTCAAAGTCCAATTTATGCTTCCAGATCATATCATAGGGAATGCCATGTTGACATAGTTCTGATCTTTGTAGGTATAGATATATCAAAGAATCTGAATATAGTTTCCAAGATCTTCATGATTGATGTACCAGTGCTAGTCTGCAGCTTATCTTGACTGATTACTGTTAATTGTTGATCCTGAAAGGTAGTCATACAACTTCAATATCGTCTTCATAAATTCTAAAGGTGATTGTTATACCTGTTATCATTAGTTTGGTCATCTTTATATTTACTTTAGATAAATTTATATTATGCTTTTTGATTTTTATTATTAGGACTTGCATTTTTATTTCCATTCTTATATCAGCTGTCAGGGTAGTGTCATCAGCATAGCATAAGTTATTTATGTTTCTTCCTCCAGTTTTAAAACCATGCTCACTGTCTTCCAAACTAGCTTCTCTTGTTATATATTCTACATATAAGTTAATTAAAGGAAAGTATGTAGCTGAGTCTCAGTTCTTTGCTGACTCAGAGTCAATCCTTTTTGACTATGTTCTGTCTCTACTGTGGCATTATGATTTGTATATAGATGTCTCATGAGGGCAATGAGAAGTTGCCATCTCAGGTTGATGTAATCAACACAATCGAAGGCTTTTCTATAATCAATGAAGTACTTACTGACTTTTCTTTGTTCTTGGTATATAACATGGATCATAAATAATGTCTCTTGTTCTTTAGCCATTTGTAAAGTCAGCTTGAACATCCATCATCTCATTTTCTATATAGGAGTCTAATCTGAATTGAATAATCCCAAGCACTATGTTGCTAGATTGTGAAAGTAAGGATATTGTATGATAGTTTGCACACTTTGTTAAATCTCCTTTTTTGGGAATTGGAATACAGTATAGATTAACTACTTCCAATCTGTTGGCCATTCTCCAGATTTGGACATATTTTTTTTCCTCTCCTGACTGAGGGAGGGGACAAGGGGGAATAGGGAGGATGAATAGAATCTCCTGTTTCCAAGTGAGGCAGTGAATTTCATGGAGCCTGTTTAATTGGGGACCAGACTGGAGCAATTTCAGAGAATTTAAGGATTGGGAGCCATATAAAATAACATTTGTGCTAGTTAATTTTCTTCCATTGTGTACTGTGGGGGGAAAACTTCTCCCATAGTAAGAAATACTATGTTAGCTCCCTTTTTTTTTATTTTACAGTTACAGTTATCATTGTTTTGCAAATTTGTACTGTGTTAGTGCATTTTAGGTCCATAAAAATTGCAATAACTGATGAATATAATGACAAATGCGTGGAAATGCCTACTGTATAGATACTATTGAGGAAAAGTGTTTTTCTTCTGTCTTGGTAGGGCTCAGGTTTTTCTACAGTGATTTAAAATATAAAAAGCTGGGGAACTGTGCAACACACAATATAATAAGATATTACTGTCAGAGTATGAATATTCAGAGACTGGAATAGATAAGCCAATGGGGACTGAATGGAGACATGGTAACAAGATCAGCCAATGAATAGGCATGGTAACAGGATCAACCAATGAGGCTTGTTTGGAAATAGAAACTTAAGTTTGGGCGTGGCTTAGGCAACTGAGTCTGTGCAGAAGTTTAATTGCCTTGTATAGAGGAGGCTCTCTTTGTATTAAGCTCTGTGCTCAACTCTGAAATGAAACAAGCATGGGCTTGTCTGCTCTGCTGAAATGAAACTTGCATCTTTGCTGTACTGCTACCTTATGTTTTGCTTGTAACTGATAATACGTTGAAGAAAAATCTATACTGGTATTATACATTTCTCTTCATGTATTATATGTATATAAAGAAGTTAATGAATGGGGCATTGGTCTTACCTGAGACGCACCTTCTTGTTGGGTGGAGACAGCAGCCAGGCATGGGTTGTACTCATCTGTTCAGATTGGAGGACTGAGTCTGTCATAGTTGTTAAGTCCTGCCCTTGTTGCTAGGGGCTTCCAGCTTTTGGTGAAGATGAAGAAAACAGACTCAACATGTGGAAATCAGAAAAAACAGTTAGAAATGAAAACCAGACTGAGAACAGATGGGGCTGGCTGCTGTCTCAACCCTAAGCCCCTTTTCCATAGTGGTGGAGACAGCAGCCAGGCATGGGACATACCAAAGCCTACTGTCCCTAAGTACGGGTGGGCACAGTCTGGTCCGATGGCTTCCCAGTCTCATGAACCCTTTGTAGCACTTGCTGACCAAATGCCGCCTCTGCAGATATAAATTTGTCTAACTTATAGTCCTTAATAAAAGGGGAAAGGGAAGTCCATGTTGCTGCCCTGCAAATTTCAGCCAAGGATGCTTGCATAGCCCAAGCCACCAATGTGGCCACGCTGCAGGTAGAATGAGCCATTAGGTGACTTGGTCATGGTAAGGCACATAGTTCATACGCCTTGGCAATCGTTTGGCGAATCCACCTGCCAATGGTAGAGGGAGTCATTTTGGTACCTAAAGAGACTGGAATAAAAGAGATAAACAACGACTCTGTCCATTGCAAGTCAGCAGTTCTCTTAAGGTAAATACGGAGGGCTCTCTGAACATCCAGAGTATGCCAACGATGCTCTAGAGGGTGGCTTGGGTTAGGACATGGACTATTCCCTTTTATCAACTTTCTCTGCCTCTAAATAACATATGCTTAAAATTTTTCCATATCATCAATTCTCAATTAAAAAAAAACAGCTAAAAATTGAGAGGGGTGGTTACTTCTTGTTTCTCCCAATAGTTCCCTTATTATATTCGACTATTCCCTTGGAAGTTTTATCACTAAACATTTTAAATTCCTTACATATTCTTAGAAAAGAAAAAAAGAAAAAAATAGCCTATTCTTCGATATAAGTTCTTTAACACTCATTTCCCTCTTTCCCCATTTTAATCTGTAATCTTTCCCTCATTCCCCAAAACATCCTTCAAAATTCTTCTATAATTGTCACTTATATTCTTGCATAAATGTACAATTCTCTATTAAAATCTTAGTATAGATCTGAGAGCAGCCATTCAGAATCTTTCCTTGAAGCAGTCATGCGATGACACCAACCTGTCCATCTTCATGGGAATAGTCCTGAAATCACAAAGACTATTCAATTCTTGCATTCTTCCTCTGCCTCTAGAAATCCCTGTTTAATACAGTTGCAAATCATAAGTAACAATATTCTTTAAAATTTCAAATCATAGAAACCAAATTTCTTGTCCAAAGTCTTGTTATTCCATAGTTATCACTTGTATTCTTGTTTAGATGACAAAGTTCTCTGCTTACATCTTCAATTTAAAGGCAGGCATCCAAAATCCTTTCTTAAAGCTGTTATACAATAATAACAGCATATCAATTTTCATGGAATAGTCCTAAAACAAAAACTATTCGACTCTTACTTTTCTTCCTCTGCCTCTAGATGTCAGTCTTTAGTACAGTTGCAGACCACAAATAACTAAGTAGCCATTTTATGTAGAAATTAAGTTTCTTCTTGTTTCTTAAGTATGTTAAATCATAAAAATCAATTTTCTAATCCAGAATCTTTTCTTAAATGCATCTTAAAATCACACTAAAATTATTTTAAAATCTCAAAAAACAATATCTTACTTTCATTTTTCTTCTATCTTTAAGTATCTTTTGAATTACAGTCACAATTAACACAGTGTCCATTTTAATTTCTGAAAAGATAAACCATGCCTTCTCTTTGTCTCCACTTGTTTTCCTTTTTCCAAATCTTATCCCATTTTAATAGTTTTTTTAACTTTCTTCTAGTCACAAATTTCAGAGGATAGAGGGATTTGAGGTATTCCTTTAAAATCTAAAATGGAATTCCCTTTGACTTCTTTTTCTTATTTCTTTTATATCTTGAATAGTCCATCAAAACTTCCAGGGGTCTCAAAACATGCTTAATTAGAGGTGTTTATTTTCCTTTCTTGTTTAATTAGGGCTCTTAACTTCCGTTCCAAGCCCTCTCTTTTCAAAGTTTAAATATTCTTTAAATTGATTCTTTCCATTAGTTAGGGCTCTAGACTCCCATTCCAAGCCGTCTCCTTGAAAGTTTAGGGTATCTTAATTTATTTCCTTCTGTTTTCAATTTCCATTAAATTTAGCCACTAGTTCTAAATTTCTTCAATGCTTGTGCATTTTTTAAAAAGCATTTATTCCTCCGTGAACTGATGACAACTCACCCGACTTTGACATTCTGTTCTTTGAGAATGCTTCTTCCTCCTGCCCGATTGTGGCCATCTCCAACTTTGTAGCAGCTGATGTCGGATACCATTCCTCCCCGATGGGTCGGGGGGAAAAGACCGGGGCTGCAGGGAGTTTGCTGCTTTCATGATCACTCTGAGGGCTCCCCATTCTTCGCTGCCACTACAAGGCAGCTATGGTCTGCAATGGACCCCCATTTTGGGGGGGGGATTTCGGCGCTTACCCCGGAGCTATCGGGGCAAGCAACCATTTCGTCGCGACGCTGGCCACGCCTCTCCTAGCTCCATGCCATTCCTTGATGAACCGGTTGAAGAGTCTGGTCCGATCGTTGCTTCTCTGGATGCAGGCCCTCATTCAGATCTCCTGGAATGGCAGTATTTGGTAGTAAGGCAGCAATAGGGGCATTGACTGTTGGAACTTGTAGTAAGGCCGCCATTTCAGTCACTGTTGGGAATCATTATGGCAATGGTCAAGTAATTCTGCTTTGCATTAACCAAATAATTTCTTAGATAAGCAATAAAAACTTGTAAGATGTAGATTCTTGTCAGAATCGTATCATCTACAAGGAAAACTAGCAAGCAGAGAATGTAGTTGCATTATACGTGTATTTCTGTATATCCTGTTCCAACCACATAACCATTAACTGTGATGTTTCCATGTCTCGCTGCAGCTAAACATTCTGTAACAGGAAAAGTTCTGTAGAAATGTACCCACCTGCTATTGCAAAGTGCTCAGAAACGCTAACCACAGAGCCTGTCCGGGTAACACCGGACATGATATGAAAACTGCTTTGCACACATAGAATATTCATCTTACTCAGATGTGCTTGCAAACAAATTGCCATATATGTATATTCCAACCCAATGTGTCAATTTATGTGTAGTTAATCAGGATCACATGCTTGCCTTCTGAAGCTCTGTAACCCACCCCTAAACAAGCCTCAATAAAAAAGTTTGTCTCGGGCTAGCTCGAGACTCGCTCACCCCGAGGAGAATTGGACTCCGCATCTTCATTTCTCACTCCGTCCAGTATGGAAGGCCGGACCCTTTCGTGGCGAGCCCGCTGGCCGCGAGAAAAGCCACAAGTCACCACATTAAAGAAGCATTTATCAGAAGAAGATGGTAACAGAGCCGCCCCAGGTGACACCCACTGCCATTGTATCACATCCAAGAATAAGTGAGGTGCAGGGACAGAGTCAACCGGCTTGATCAGTTCCAAAAACAGAGGGTTGAATGGCTCACTGGAGGATGAAGGAACATTCCCTGCAGGTGAAGAACTAAGTTGAGCAGATTGGATGCCTTGTAGAGCAATGACTTAAATATGGCTGGTGGGAAAAGGCCAGTGAAAGCTGGTTGTTCCAGAGTAAGACCTTCATTGTCGGACAGCTCCAGATCCTGGTGTTCAACCTCATCCAGGAGAGAATGGTGGCTGCTGTGAGAGGGAACCAGGAATTCCGCATAATGACAGGATAATACTTCCTCCTGATAATTGTGAACAGAAGAGGCAGAAGAAATGGACATCAAGGAAGATTCCTTGGTGGGCTGCTGGCATGCGGCTGCAAGTTGAATGGCCATTGAGAGAATCTGTTGGAAATTAGGCAGAAGGACAACATCTGCCAACACAGGAGAAGAAGAATGGTCCAGGTTCCTATCGATAGGAGGCAGAACCTCACCTGCTGGTGTAGACATAACTTCAGCTGCCGGAGGAGGAACAGGAGTCAAGGCTGGTCCCCACAAATTGGCTGTGGGGATTGTCACTGGGCAGTCTCTAAGCGAGACCTGCAGGGGCCACTGCAGAGGACCAAGTTTGAGAAACCAAGTGAGGTTTGACCTCAAGGAACCTTCAGGCACTGCTCCTAGTGGCATTTGCTTACAGATTTTCTGCAAGGCCTGATGCCTGCACCTCTCATCTCTGCTAGAGGACATCAAATGACCATGGAGCTTGTGATGGGAAGTGAAGCCATTGGAGCTGTATGCTCGTCCCCCGTGCTGCCTGCCTTAGAGTCTCCTATGCCAGACTCACCTGGAACTGAAACAGCTTGTCTTTCTGAGCCGGTTTTTCGCCCATGTTTAGTATTTGCCAAAGCCTTTGGCACACTTGCATGCAGAAGGAGGACCTACTGCAACTAATACAACAGAGAGTGGGCTGGAAACCAACCCAGGAGCTTTAAATATTGATTCCTTTATTTATTTATTTATTTATTTATTTATTTATTTATTTATTTATTTATTTATTTATTTATCTATTTTCTTCTTCTTCTTCTTCTTCTTCTTCTTCTTCTTCTTCTTCTTCTTCTTCTTCTTCTTCTTCTTCTTCTTCTTCTTCTTCTTTAAAATTTAATTAATTAATTAAGAACAAGAACTATCAACTAATATCCAGTAATAATATGGCCACCTGGTCGATCAACAAATTGAAGCCAGCAGGATAGTTGCAGCTCACTGAAATCCAAGCCAGAACTGGTAATGACAGACTAAAACCACAATTGGTTTGACTACTGGGTGGAGCTGTTGCAGAGGCAATAGTCCACACAGCTAATAAAAGTTGAAGTAATGAGTCTTAAGGCAATGCCACTCCAACTCAGATGGACTAGTTCCTCAATAAGTGCAGCAGCACTAATTCCAGCGACAATCAGTCAGTCTGAAGGCACTTGGCTTAACTGACACCTGTCAATCATGAAATTGCATGCAAAGTCCAAGCATGCTTTTTTTAAATCCAAAATAGCTTCAAAAATCCACCGGCTGTCAAAGTGTGCTCTCTGGCTGTTTTGTGGAGTGCTAGACTCCTGGGATGGTGCCACCTGTGGCGGCTTCAACAAACATGGAGACGGAGCTCCTGACCACATGGCCGACGTTTCAGCCAGGAGTCCTGGTCACAGCCGTAGACCGGAAGAGCACTGGGCTGTCGCTGCTGAGACCTGCAATTAGAGTGCGAAGCTCTTGCTGTTTAAATTTCTGTCAGGCAGCTCTTTGAATCCTTTGACAAGAAAATGGCCACCTGACTAGCTCGTCTGTGTAGTGCAAAGCTCCTGAAGGGCTCAGTCAGCATGGATCCCCATGATCTATCAAACCAGCTCCCCGATGAGCGCAAAACTTCCCCACCACCTCAGAAATCCAGGTGTTCAATAGGGTACTTAACAGATGCAATAGAGAGCTGGGAAGCCCTGATACCAAGGCAGACCTGAAAGGTCTTGAAGAAGCTGCAAAGTCACCAAGGTGACTGCAACTTGTCACTCACAACAAATGATCCAAAGTCAGCAAAATCAGAAAGTCCAGACAGTAAAGCCAGGTATAGATGAAGAGGTTGCTTTCCACCTGTCCATTCAGTCTGAAAGACTGAGTCAAAAGCTGGAAGACCCTAGCAACAAGGGCAGGACTTAACAGCTATGACAGACTCAGTCCTCTAATCTGAACAGATGAGTGCAACCCATGCCTGGCTGCTTTCTCCATCACTATGGAGACCCTGCTGAATCAGTTTACCTGTGTGTGCTTTCTGGATTTAATTTCTGCAACAAACTCTGACAGTTACTTGGACTTGTTTTGCAAAATTAATAAAAGTGTCTTTTTAATAGCCCAAATACTCCAAGCTTACCATGTTTCCCTAAAAATAAGACTGTCTTATATTTTTTTGAACCCTGAAATAAGCACTTGACCTTATTGCCATGCGCTCAAAAGCCCAATTGGGCTTATTATCAGGGGATGTCTTATTTTTGGGGAAACAGGATAGTAGATAAAGTCTGCACTGTAACCAGAACTTGACTGATTAATTCACTATATAATCAAAAAGCGTATATCTGCTTTGTAACAATTTAAAAATCTACCCTGTTTTCCCCAAAATAAGACATCCCCTCATAATAATCCCAATTGGGCTTTTGAGCGCATGGCAATAAGGTCAAGCACTTATTTCAGTGTTCAAAAAAATATAAGGAAGGGTCTTATTTTCAGGGAAACATGGTAACAGTCCCAGTTTTCTATGTATAAGTAGAGCAGGTTTGCAATTTTAAACAGAAAACAAATGATAATGCTATTGTAATGAAATTATTTAAAAAAAATTCTAATGTATATTTTGAATTTCATTCTTAAGGACCTTAAGGCAGTTTACATCAATAAAACAATAAGAGAAGTACCATATGTAACAAAATAATAAAGTAAAATACACTTCCAAAATCCTGCCAAGAAAGCTGCAGGGATTAGTGTTAAGGAAGACTCCAGTGCCAAGCCTTAAGATAAGTTGCTAGCCAATTTAAACAATGCAGCGCTTATGCAGAAAGAGCTGTGATTTTGGTAGCTATAAAATAGCTATAAAAACTATGCCAAAAAGATATTTAAAAAGATTTCAAATTACAATAGCTAGACTTCTTTAATATGCTAGGTCACAACCAAATAAACCATATTTGCCTTATATGTTCTACTAGCTGGATACCCATGCCTCGCTATGAAACTATGTGATCGGGCTTGATAAATCAACACTTATAGCTTGAAAATTAATGAGTACTTATGACCTCTCCACTCCCCTTCTCCCCCTCAGCCTTGCCCCAAAGAACCCTACCCTACTCTATCCTGTCCTACCCTACCCTATTCTATCCCTATTCTCTCCCTCAGGGTTGCCCCACAGAAGCCTTCCCTATCCTATCCCCTCTCTCCCCCAGCCTTGCCCCACAGAAGCTTCCCCTAACCTATTCCCTTCTCTCCCTCAGCTTTGCCCCACAAAAGCCTCCCCTATCCTATTATCTTCTCTCCCTCAGGCTTGCTCGACAGAAGCTTCCCTTATTCTATCCTCTGGCTGCTGCTGTGAAAGTAAAACCGAAAGTGAAACTCCTCTCCTCTGCTTATGTTTTGCATTTGGAACATATTTCTTTTCAGGTGGGGAGGGGGAGTAGAACTCCTTAGCATTAAAGCATGTTAATAATAATATATGAAATACCAATGCTCTAATAGTCATTTCAAAAAATCCTTTCTTAGTGAGCACCTACAAGCCAAGAGAAACATATGTGTCAAATTTCAAGTTTGTAGGCTTTACAGTTCTGGAGATTTCGTGATTACAGCATGAGTGGTTTTCGCTTTTATATATAGAGATATCAACTTAGCCATAAAATACTTGCTTAGTCCAACAGCCCTAAGGAAAGGCGTTATCTTCTATGGTTGTAAAACATTTGACCTTCTACCCTGGTGTTGTCAAAGATCAGCTCACCATGCTTTCAGACATGAATGTTTCTAACCAGGAAATGAAATTCTTTTTTAGATTCTGCAGAAGGAATAGTGAATACACTGGCCTTGTTCAGAAAGATTGGCTTAATGCAAATCTTTTCTGGGGTAACTGTGGTCAAGCCAACAGGGATTTTTCTCAGACATATTTTGAACTTCTGAACAATTGGAGCTGGGTAGCAGAAGCAATGTTCAATATGTGTTTACCATAAAGCTCTTCAATATGAAATCAAAAGAGAAAAGGTCTGGGATTTTTATTGCAGCACTGTGTTCTTCTGTCATAATCTTGTCATTATTTCAGGATACGTTTTATTTACAGCATTTCAAGTGTATTTATCACAATATTGTTTGCTTATCTTTTCACAGATCTTTCTTTACTACTGCTAATTTATTATAAATGTTGCTGTTGTTACTAGTATGTTTTACTTCCATATTTCTGATACCGTTGATTCTGGGATGATTAAAAAATGGATGAAAAGGATATTATTACTACTGTTATTGTAATATTAACATACTTACACAGTACTTTGGAAAGCCTCTTATTTTTACAGTGCTAATGCCTAAGCTAGCTAGCTCAAGGGAATTTCCCAGCTATCCCCATCAATTTTTTCTCTTCTTCCTTCTACATGTTTTCACCAAATCTGCTGCCAGTAAGCGGCTTTTAGGAGAATTCCATCTTACCTCCCCACTAATTTAATAAGACCCAAGACACATTTCTAGTTATGAATAAACAGTTCTACTTTGCCATTTGTATTCAGAACCAAAGTTAAAAACAGCTTACTATACTACTTTCCTGCAACAATAAACTTGCAGCTCTACAAAACATAAATGCACAAAAAGTGATAGTCATTGAACTCAGTGGGCAGGAATCTTGGAGCCCAGAGATTTGTTTCAGCAACTCCTTCAGCCAACCCTCATTTTTCCTAGAGAACATCCAGTGCATAAGCAAGAGTCCAACTCTTCCTTGTCATACTCTCAAATATAGCATCTTTGCAAAAGTCTCTTGAAGCAGTTTTCACTGTCCTGAGTTTGACAGGACAGTGAAAACATCTGTATCATATGTTCTGTATCTCCTCTTGCTGACCCATCTGTGCCCTATCCATTCATTGTCCTTGTAATTCCAGTTCTCCTCTCCCAACCGTTCACTGGTGATTTCCTTCAGAGAGGAAGTTTTTAGCTTTAGTTTTAGCTTTAGCTCCCCGGTGCAGGATTATCATGGCACTGCGACAAGATAAGTCCCTGAAGTGGCCCTACCGGCATGTAGAGCCTGTTTCGGTATTGCAAAAGTTCATCGTGAAACATCCATGGAGAAGCGGGTCCTACCTCTTCCTTCTGTCGCTCCATGTAAGCATCGTGCTGCTGCGCTTCCCGTATCTGAGCCCGTAAATCCACTGGTTCCTGAACCGCGAAGAAAGATTCTACAGGCAACACTGTCCAGAGCAGAAGCAGGTCTTTGATGTGGGAATACTCTGGTTTTCTCGAGAGTGCATCCGCCCTTTGGTTGTGACCACTGGGGATGTACGTCATGCGGAAATGAAACCGGGCAAAGAAGAGGGACCACTGAATCTGCCATTGGTTCAGTTTCCAGGCGGTCTGTAGGAACTCCAGGTTTTTATGGTCCGTCTGGACTTTAATTTGATGCCAGCCCCCTCCAGAAGATGTCTCCAGGCCTCAAACGCCATCTTAATGGCCAGTAACTCCTTCTCCCAGATGGTGTAATTGCGCTCGGAAGGGTTGAGCTTCAGGGAATAATATGCACAAGGGAAGAGGGTACCACCAGATGCGCAAGCCTGAAGCAACACCGCACCAACAGCAAATCCAATGCATCTGCTTCCACCACAAATTATTCTAAGTCTTCAAAGTCTAAGTCATCACATGAAATGTTAGTACTACTATGAAATACCTTGGTAAGATCACACTTAGAATATTGCAATAAGTTGCAATATAAATAGATGTTGAGACTCTAGAAAGAGTGCAAAGAAGAGCAACTGGGAACTGGAGGCTTAAAATATCTAAGAATTGTTGCAAGAATTGGGAATATCCAGCTTAATAAAAAGGACTAGAGGTGACATGATAGCAGTGTTCCAATATCTTAAGGGGCTGCCACAAAGAAGATGGGTCAACCTATTCTTCAAAGCACCTGAAGGCAGGACAAAAAGCAATGGATGGAAATTAATCAACCAACCTAGAACTAAGAAAACTTTTCCTGACAGTTAGAACAATTAATGAGCAGCTTGCCTTCAGAAGTTGTAGGCAGGGGTGGGATTCAGCCGGTTTGGACTGCTTTGGACGAACCAGTGGTTAATTTTAATCTGGTTCACCAAACTGGCTGAGCCTGCCCACCCTGGGTGACCCCGCCCACCCTGCCTCACCCCTCCCAGGAGTCTCCACGCAGCCCATTTTGGATGCCAGGTAAGTGCAGGGCCTATGTGAAGGCTCTGGAAGGGCGAAAAACAGGCCTACCAGAAGTTCCAGAAGTCAGGAAACAAGCCCGTTTCTGGCCTCCAGAGGGCCTCCAGACCCCAGGGGAGGCCATTTTCACCTTCCCAAAGGCTCAAGGAAAGCCTCTGGAGCCTGGGGAGGATAAAAACACCCCCTCCCAGGGGGCAGGAGGCCGAGTAGGCCACGCCCACCCAGTAACTGGGCAGAGAACCGTTTGCCAACATTTCTGAATCCCACCCTTGGTTATAAGTGCTCCGTCACTGGAGGTTTTTAAGAAAATATTGGACAA
This sequence comes from Ahaetulla prasina, assembly GCF_028640845.1. NCBI lineage: Eukaryota > Metazoa > Chordata > Lepidosauria > Squamata > Colubridae > Ahaetulla > Ahaetulla prasina. Next base: position 92,949,862 of record NC_080542.1, read on the forward strand.
TCATTCGTTTGAAATGGTTTAGAATTTCCTGCTTGAGCAGGGGTTGGACTATAAAACTCCCAAGGTCCCTTCCAAAGCTGTTTTTCTGTTCTGTTTCTGTTTCTCACATTACTTCTTATCCATGAATACCATTCTGTTTCCTCTCTGCTATACTTCGTATCTTGTTTATTTATTTATTTATTTATTTATTTATTTATTTGTTGAGTATGTATTAGATAATATATATAAGCATGAATTGAATACATAAAATGAGTACAATTAAAGGGAACATTAAGACAGGGATGGTAGGCACACTGGTATTCTTATTATCTTCCTTTTAAGTTGCCTCTGACTTATGACTAGTTTCTCTCTCCCTTTAAAGGTTGCCTCTTTTCTTCCTTACTCTCAAGTAATCTTTCCATCTCATGTTAAATCTCTGACCAAGGATAACCCTTCCTGAAGATATTCCTTATCTCTGACTTCTTGTTATTGTCTCAGTTTTCCAACCATTAAAGCACCACTTTTTCTTTGTCCTGACTTCCAGACACAGTCTCTGAGTCATGCTTTTTTCTTTTATAATGCCCAAATATTTATCAGTGCTTAGGGGTATATCTTAAGTGGATTCTGGAATATTCAGTTCCAAGTCCCTTATGTGTAGGATTTTCAGACAACATAAAGGTAGCAATTATATTATTCATTTCAAATTTTCTTGAACATTAGGCCTATTTCCTCAATTTATTCTTGTAGATCAAGTGAATGTTTTCTTTCATACTTCAGTATCTGTTAATATGTTGAAAAGGATCTTTCAAAACAGACTTTTCATTTATGGATAAACTTTTCATTGCAAGGCATATCTTTTCAAAATACATTTCAAGTATCACACTAAAGGGTTGTCTAGAAATTCTTCCTTGTATGTTGAAACACAGTTTTCTTTTTTAGCAGTTCAAAGGCAACAGAGACTTTATTTAAGCTTTTGCCTTTTAGTCTAGCAACAAGGATACCTTGCTTGCTTTAAGTTCAGAAACATAGCCAGGACTAATGATAATGGATGGGACATCAAAGCTTTTATTTGTGTTTCTTCTAGGTTCTCCTGGAGCATCTGAAACAAATGATTTGAACAATATTGAATATTGGTGCCAAACTCAAATCATAGAAATGGCTCATCCTTGATTGTAAAAGTAAACTTTCACAGAGTAGTCTTTTTTTATTATTATTATCACAGCTGCCTATAGGGATAGAGAGCTGTGATTAAAAAAAGAATAAAAAAATAAGATATAATCCAGATTAATTAATTAATTTTAAAGAGTATATAAATAATTCTAGACAAAAATCAAAATCATATGAGATATTTTATTTAAATGTTACTGTTGCAAGATATAAGATATTAATTTTATATAGCATAATAGAGTAAAATATATATCATGCAAAATTTCTAAATATGCTCTGTTACATAGTTCAGATTAACAAATTTTATATCCTTTGGTTTGTTTAGTCATTCTTAAAAATAGAATGCTTAATTTAGTGTACCGTTTTGTGTCTCTTCAATCAGTTAATTTGATGTGGATTTTCACCATGATGTCTTGATTTTTGTATATATTCCTGTTTGTGAAAGTAGTTATTAGATAAATAAATTGCAAATAAAATAAAATTCTAAACAAGAACAAAGGATGAAAGGTTTAATTCAGGGATATCAAATTCAATTTTATTGAGGGCTGCATCAGCATTATGGTTGCCCTTAAAGGGCCAGTAGCCAAGTCACCATGACTAAGTGGCTGTGGTTGAGTAGGCATGGCTGGCTCAAAGTTGACCACCGGACATGGCTGACTTGGAAGGGCTGGATCAGGGTGGAACAAATCGCACCAGCTAACTCAACATGGGGACATGCACACACACACACACACACACACACACACACACACACCCCTTCATCCCAGGTTTGGGGTGTTTCCAGGTTTTGTGCGCAGCGCTCACAACATGCCAAAGGAGACATTCTTCTCCCAATCCCAGACATCGTAGCTGTTTCCCTGTCCAGTACTCTAAAGGGAATCTCTGTTTCCAATCATGTGTGGTAAGGATGCTGGCTTGTTGGAACAGCCGTCCCTCATGCAGCTCTCCTGCCACTCCTTCCTCATCTCCAGAGATCTGTCAATACCATTTCAGATAGGTGGCTGTCCAATATTTTCAAAAAACCACCTGATGGATGAAATATCTGGTGATACTTATTCAGTTACTTGTACTTACAAAAGAAACCAAATGCAAAGAAAGGTAAAGGGTCCAGATCTCTCAGTAATGGGGGGAGTGTGGGGACTGCTGAATCTCATGGTGGAAACTTTTTCACAATGGCAGGAGTGCTGTGGAGAAGGGGAGGCAACTTGATCTCCCCAGATGACAATATTGGAAGGAGAGAACATGGAGGCATCTCCCCTATATGGTTTGGAGAGACAGGCAGGTGCCCTCAGATAGAAGGAACCCTGCAAGTAGTTTTGACCCCATCTTGTTCCTAGCCTTCCAAGTGATGGGATTCCTTTCCATTTGGACCCTTGTAGCCCCTGGGCACTGGTTGATCACCCGAATGGCATTGCCTGATCAATCAGGCATGGTAATAGAGGACAGTGCATGGGGGCATCTCAGGGATTGGTTTCTTCTTACTCCTTTTTGATATTTTCCTGATACTATGAAACAAGGATCAAATGATCTGGAATTACCTAATGATTTTACCCAATGATTTTATCAACAAAGGAACTGGAGGCTGAAAAGATCTGGATGGGGAGGAATATCTCCACCTCAACTCAAACAATAGGGGAGGTTTGGCCCACATGGGTCTGGAAACAGCTTATCATTTATATTTGCTCACAGGGAAGACAAAACCTGACCTTCTTATGATGTGCTGTTGCGAGAGAGAAGGGCACAGCCTTCTAACATCGTTGGAAGGGACTTTATAGGCATCTAGTCCAACCCCCCCGTTCAAGCAGGAGACCCTACACCATTTCTGACAAATGGCAGGCCAATCTTTTCTCGAAAGTCTCAAGTGATGAAATTCCAACAACTTCTGAAGGCAAGCTGTTCCATTGGTTGATTATTCTCACTGTCAGAAAGTCCTCCTCATTTTTAGGTTGAATCTCTCCTTGGTCAGTTTCCATCCATTATTCCTTGTCTGGCCTTCAGGTGGTTTGGAAAACAGCTTGACCCCCTCTCTCTGTAGCAGCCCTTCAAGTATTGGAAGACAGCTATCATATCTCCCTGATCCTTCTCTTCACTAGACTAGCCATGACCAGTTCCTGTAACCATTCTTCATATGTTTTAGTCTCCAGTCCCCTAATCATTCTGGTTGCTCTCCTCTGCACTTTTTCTAGAGTCTCAACATCTTTTTTATATTGTGATGACTAAAACTGGATGCAGTACTCTAGGTGTGGTCTTACTAGGGCTTTATAAAGTGATATTAGTACCTCACTTGATCTTGATTGTATCCTTCTGTTAATGCAATTTAGGATTGCATTGGCTTTTGGTTTTTCTTACCTAAATGTAAGACTTTATTTTTCTCTACATTGAATTTTATTTTGTTAGATAGTGCTCAAGTCTGTCAAGATCCATCTGGATCTTGAGCCTATCTTCTAGAGTATTAGCTATTTCTGCCAGCTTAGTATCATCTGCAAATTTGGTGAGTTCCCCTTCTATCCTCTCATTTAAGTCATTTATGAAGATATTGAAGAGTACCGGGTACTTCAACTCCAAGAGTACTCCAACAACCCCCACTCGTACAACCTCCAAAGAAGATCAGGCGGGGGGGGGGCAGCCCCTGGGCATCAGCCCAATCAAGAGTTGACAAAGGCAGAGGCAGAAAGGGGTCTTGGGGGGACAGTGCCCATTGGCTGCACTGACTTCTCGGCAAGCAGCTGCCAGGCAGAAAAAGACTGAGGGAGTGACTTAAGGGAAATAAGGAAAGCCAGGGCATGCTTTGAGATTGTGGGAAGGGGAAGTTGAGAGGGTTCAAATCTTCAGCTGCATTAAAAACTCTATGGACATGGGCAGAAAGGGGAGGATTTGACGCCTCTCTCCAGAGGAGATGTGTTTCCTCCCACTCTCTCCCCTTCCAACTTGATGTTGCCACTGCTCCTTGCCCACTGCCCAAATGCTGGCAGCAAGTGTGGAGCTGGTGCTGTTTCTCCCCTGACTGATGCATTGCAACATAGGAGAGAGCGAAATCTGTGAGGCTTCCCTTCACCACAGTGGGGGGAGGCCGGCATCCATTCCTCCCAAGAACAATTTCCTCACTGCCTTCCAGCTCTACCTCTGTCACTCAGTCTGGCCTGGCTATCTGGCTGTGTCCTACAAAGTGGCACTGCATTGGCTTAAGCCCCATGGCAGCCCACCTGCCCAAGCACTTGTCCCTCGGCAGATCCTGGGACAAGCTGCTTGGGTGGGGTTCCCATAACCTTTTGGAAACTGAGTTCCAACTCAGCCCAGGAGGCATAGAACTGCCCATCTTGAAGGATTCTGGCCAATGAGTGGCTGAGGGGCCAACAAGCTGCAGGGGAAGCAACTGGTTGGGTTGCAGTGGGTAGAGGCTGGTCCCTTGTGGTTTCCACAGCAGCCCCACAGGCCAGATCTAAGCACATCATAGGCCGGATCTGACCCGCAAGCCTTGAGTTTAATACCTCTGGTTTAATTGCTGAATATTTTCTCCATTTTTATCATTAATGTGTTAGCAAGGTAGCTGTGGGATTTGACAACATCAGATTGCTTGTTTAATTAAACTATAGAAGTTTAGCATTAAAAGGGATTAACAAATTCATGATAGATAAATTTATCAGTAGTGGATGGCTTTATTTTATTTATTCATTCATTTATATCAGATTATAGTCCACCTTTCCTTATTAGGTGTTCAGGACAATACAATTTGAAAACAATGATTAAAAAATGATTCAGAATCCAGGATCAAAGATATTAATGCTATCTGCTAATGAGCTTTGTTGAAAAGGACTATTTACCCATAATGTCTTGCTTGTAGAGATGAGCAATCCTTTGATTTCAGTGTTCTTCCACAGTTCAATTTTTAAAATAGTGGGTTTGTTTCCTGATTTTTACTGAAGAAATCTGCATATTTTTCCTTATTCTTCTGAAGAAAATCTATATACATATTGTTTCTTTATTTTAACAAATCCAATAGGTAAAGCGATTCCCAGTATATTATCTCTGCCTGTCTTTTTGAACATAAAAAAGTTCTTGTTCACATATAGACCAAAATTTAAACAGCAAAGTTCTCTTGCCTTGATAGTTGAATTATGAGTTTTATATTTTCCTTCACTGCATTTTTAAAAAACTCACTTGTTTTCCATCAGATTATGAAAAAAATCTCTGCAAAGATTGGTAAATTCCTATTAAAAAATGAACAGAATAGCATTTTCACTTGTCCCTTTTTGTTAATGAACTTCAAAGACCAAGATTGGTGGTATTAGAATTTGTCTGATTAAGCAAGGATCTTTTTAACTACATGCTGTTAGAGCTGGCATAAAAAGTGACCCATAAAATACAACAGAATGAATATTAATATGAATATTATCCTGGCAATAACAAAATTTGCTTTTAGATAAGGCAGAAAAAACAGAGGATCTACATTGGGATGGGATTATTGCTTCTCCTTGGAAGTGTAATGCAACTTTTTGGGAAGAAGATGGGACAAATTTCTAATAATTAGAAAGACAATGTGGCTGAGTCTCTTTTTTGCTCCCTTGATTTAACTAAACCAGGTGCCGGCAACACGTGGCTCTGGAGCCTCATCTGGCTTTTTGGGCCCTCTGCTATGGCTCCTTATTGGGTGATCCCACCACTGGCTGGACCCATCCCTGATGCCGCTGCTCTCATTGTCTCCATTGCCTGCTCACTGCTCTTGCAGCACCTTGTGCAGCAAACTTAAATTTAGTGTGCTTCACAATGGGGGAGATGGCATCCCCTCCTCCTCCTGGATCCCATTACGATGCGGAGCATCAGCTGCATCCGGGCATGGCCAGTGTCTTGGGGCGGATAGAAAGTTGCACATCTACCCGAGCGACCGAAGTGTACGCAGCTCCATCAAGGGCTGGAAGAAGTACAGGGCTGCTTTACTCCTGCTCTGGAATATAGAGTAAGTCTCCATCCACTGCTGTCACCCTTACCTTCTCAGGCAAAGAGTGACTGGGAGGGGAGAGTAAGGGGCGGGGCCATCCAGCGTTGGGTTCAGCTGACAGGAAGCCACAGCAGGGGGATGAAAGAGCTTCATTTTTCTGGGAACATGAAATGACTCTGGATTTAAATCATATGGTAAAAAGCACCCAAAGAAGAAGAAAGAACAACATCAGCAAAAAAACCCAAAACCCAACCCTCATCTGTTTTTGGAAATGGTTCAAGAGGGTGTAGGAATTTAGCACCCACCCCCTTCCTAGAAGAATGAAATATTTTAGAAAATATTTAAAAGGCAGAATATATTTCCCTGGATGAGAAATGGAGAAACATGTTTTAAAGACAAAGCAGCTTCCTGACTCCCCCCCCACCTTTGTCAATGGGCCATTAAAAGCCTCAGCTAAGCTCACTCATTCTCCCCACCTTTCTCAATGGGCCATCATCATCTGCAACATAATAGAACCCATCTAGAACTGAAACTCACCACATGGCACCTGGGAAGATTACATCAGCCAGCAAGGCTAGCTAAGATCCCCACCCCCTGGGAGTCTGACAGCCAATCAGGGTACTCTTCCTGTGCCCCAGAAAGTTCAAAGCTCAGAAAAGCATAAAACCAGGGAGCACACAGGATCTCAGCCCTTTTCTGTTCAGGATCTCAAGCCATGTGATCCTGGCCACCATTAAACCATCTTTCCAAGCAGCCTCCATGTTTCCAGTGTCTTTGTCCCCACTTGGAACTGAACCCAGATGGATATTTCTTCCAACAAGGGAATGCACAGAGAGAGAGAGAGATGAGAGAGAGAGAAAGAGGGAGAGAAAGAGAGACACACAGAGAGAGAGACACACACACATACAGATGTGACAGAGAAGAGAGAGGAGAGAGAGAGAAAGAAAGAGAGAGAGAGAGAAAAAAGATACCTGTTTCCCAGAGAAAAGAAAATACTGGGAGCCACAAAACCTGGGTAGGCATGGCTGGGGGAGTCATGTGACTGGGTAGGAGTGAGTGATGTTAAGTTGGCCATGCCCACCCAGGTTTTGTGGCTCCCAGGGTTTTCTGTGGGAAACGGGTCCAAATGGCTCTTTTAGTGTTTAAGGTTGCAGAGCCCTGGACTAAACCTTAATATTCTTCACAGAATGAAGAAATGTGGCTTGGAATTAGCAAGGAATACGTAGAAATATAAAGAGAGAGAGAGGGGAAAAAAGCCTTTGTTACATGCTTTTCAAATAATCCAATCCAAACTGACCTTCTTCTATCCTTGTCTAATCTTCAGGATAATTTTGCTTCTTTCCACCTTGTTTCTGTTTCTTTGTTTTTTTAAAAAACAAGCAAAATAAAATTCTGTTAAAAATAACCCAGTAATAGAAAAATCAAACGCACAAATAAATTCAGAATCTGAATGTAAGCTCTTTCCTTCTAGGCTGGATTCCATCCTCATGTCCCACATCCCTTTGCAGGTACAATTCTCAAATCACACTCCTGCTGCCACTTGGTTTGTCCTCTGCTGTGCTGAATGAGCACTTCAGAAGGCAGTATGTCTCCTTTTGGTAGTGGCTGCTTATTTCTTACGCTGAAATGAAGCATTAACTGAAGCATTAATTCAGCCCAGCGGGGGAAATTAAGGACCATTGCCTGGAGGGAAGGTCAAGGTCATAAAACATTGGTGTAAACAAATCTAGCTTCAGTTTAACCCCTTAATTCAGGAAGATTAAAAGAATCCACCTAGTAAAAACTCCTAAGAGAAGCAGAACATCCCTTATACTGGGTACATAGAAACCCTTGTTACAATAATCCTGCCTGTTAAATTCTGCCTGTCATGATTTTTAGTTATGAAAAATTACAAGTGAAATAAAGGAACACACAATATTTTTCTATGTTAATTTTGAGCAATTAGGGTGATCTAATAAAGATATAAGTGTGAAGTTTCTTAATGCACTGATTCTGCAATAATTAGCCTCCATTCAAGGAGTAAACTGTTCTTCAATGGTCCCATTAAAATACTGAATGTTCTCAAAGCCTTCTTCGGGCTCATCAAATTAAGGCCTGATAAAAGGAGGCTTTGGGACAATCAACTCGATGACCAATCTCATTTGAAGGAGCATGAAACCAGGTTTTAAACTGGTCAAAATGCTCTGAAGCAACTGTCACTGAGTTTTGAGGAAAGGAATATTTGGCTCTGCTTATCCAAATAAAACAAATAGATAATCTAGGACAACATTGAAAATAAGACAGTGCATGAAAAAGTCCTGCATCTGTGTCATTTCACTGTATGGAATGCTACTAGATAGGACCTCTTTCCCCACTGTTGCTAAAAGGAATGTGAAAAAAATCTGCTATGATTTTAGTGGCAGAATAATGGTGCCATCTTGAAAGGACACCCATCTTTGTTTGCTCTTAAGCATTATACTAGTGGCTACACAAACAGAAATTGGGTCAAGAAACAAATTAGCTGATTGGGGGGTAGTGGTGGAATGACACTTAGCTGAATTTATCTTTCTCTTACATTTAATAAATATTCCAATTATCTTTTGCTTTTTCTGTTAGTTTCATTACTGACAGCATGTCATCTTCTGAACAATGAATAGAAATTTAACTCCCAACTGCCCTCAGCCATTAAAACAACATCAGTGAATGTTTTGGAAGGGGGTAGGATAAGCTGTTACTGTTTATTTATTTTTATTTATTTTTTATTTATTTTATTTCTCACAACATTATATATAAGCATAAGCATGAAATAACTATACGATATATAAGCATATATATAATCATAAGTATGTAATAACTATATGAAATTGGATACAATCAAAAGAAAGATTTGGACAGGAACGGTAGGCACACTGGTGCTCTTATGCACGCCCCTTACAGATATCTTACGAATGGGGTGAGGTCAATAGTAGATAGTTTTTGGTTAAAGCTTTGGGGATTTTGGGAAGAGACCACAGAGTCTGGTAGTGCATTCCAGGCATTAACAACTCTGTTTCTGAAGTCATATTTTCTGCAGTCAAGATTGGAGCGGTTCACATGAAGCTTAAATCTATTGTGTTCTTGTATATTGTTGTGATTGAAGTTGAAGTAGTCTTCAACAGGAAGGACATTGTAACAGATGATTCTATGAGTTAAGCTCAGGTCTTGTTGTCAGTGGGAAAGAGAGACAAGGGCTATTTCCCAGATCCTGGTAAGATGAACACTCATAAAACAATCTGGAATTACCTTCAGAACATAAAGTGAAAAATCATGCAATATTTATTTGTGAAATATGGTAAAAATGGATTATGGCAGCAATTGCATTGAACTGGATTGGCTTCTTCCTCTGCATTGACTGATAGGAATTGTTTGTCCATTGAGATGAGAAGATGGAATTGTGTTGTAGAATCATCATCATCATCACCACCAGTGAGGCACTACTTTGACATGGTTGTGGGGCTTGTGTGCTCTGATGAAGATGAGAGCTATGCCAGAGGTTCAACCATACTAGACATGTCTGATCAGAGGAGTCAGACAAGAGTGCCTCTCCCCCCAAAAATATAGTGAAATGTAGATTTCAGAAAGCTATACTGACTTAGATGGCACTCGGGTTAACAAGATCCACACTAGATGTTGGAGTTCCTGGATATCTAGTGAAAAATGGGCTATTCAGGACTATTGGCTGATCAACTAGGGCCAACAGCTGCAGAACTGGAAGAAAGGTATTTAACCATTGCAGTGATTGAAAACAAAGAGATCTGTTATTATAGAGCAACCCAACAAGAAGAGGATATTTGAAATGAATGCACCAGTTGTGGAAAGAACAACATACAGAATCAGAAATAACAGACAGAGGCTAGCACATCAATGTTGATTTATAATACGAAATAAAGTATTCACAGAAGCAGAATTGGGAGACCTGCAAAGGTTCACCCAGGGTAAAGAAATAAAAGCCTTGCCAGAAGTAGTTCAGAATGTAGAAACTAGGAGGAATTGGTAGTGAAAATAGTAAAAACTGAAGGAATCAAGATGCCCCATGAAAATAACATTAAGAGTCTGGATGAGGATGATTACTACAAATACTTGGGTATCCTTCAAGCTGACAACATCAAACACACTGAAGTCACATCAAGAGAGTGAAGAAGATCTTAAAGTCCAAACTCGATGGATGAAATACCATCAAGGCAATCAACACCTGGGCAATTCCACTCATTAGATACACATCAGGAATAGTGGACTGGACTCAAGCAGAATTAAAAACAATAGATAGTAAGACCAGAAAAATAATGACAATGAATTGTGCCCTTCATCCTCACAGCGACATTGACAGATTCTACCTACCAAGGCAAATAGATGGGCGTGGAATGTTGCAAGTACATCAGATGGTTGAAAAAGAAAAAAACCTTGGAAGATTATCTGAAGGACAATGAAGAAGATGCACTGAAGTTAATATGCCAGGAAGGCTTGCTGACTACTGGAGAGACCAAACTGGATTACAAAAAAGACCAAATGAAGAACAGAATGGCGGCATGGAAGACAAAGCACTACATGACCAGTACTTTAAAAAATATACAGAGAAACCAGATAATAACAAGATCTGGCAATGGCTAAGAGCAGGAAAGTTAAAGAAAGAGACTGAGGGATTAATTCTGGCTGCACAAGACCAAGCCTTAAAGACAAATGCATATAAAGCCAGAGAAGACAGCAACAGACAGTAAGTGCTGCCTATGCAAAGAAGCTGAAGAAACAGTGGACCACCTGGTAGGCTGCTTCAAGAAGATTGCAGTGGTCAAGAAGATTGCAGTGGTCAAGAAGATTGCAGTGGCATGACAAAGTAGCAACAATGGCGCATTGGAAGGTCTGCAAGAAATATCATTTGCCTGTAAACAAGAACTGGTGGGACCATAAAATAGTCATAGAAAATGAAGAAGTTAAATTGCTCTGATACTTCAGAATTCAGATAGACAGGAATCTGCCACATAATATCCTGGACTTAACAGTTGTCTCTAATCGAATAGAATAGAATAGAATTTATTGGCCAAGTGTGATTGGACACACAAGGAATTTGTTTTGGTGCATATGCTCTCAGTGTACATAAAGGGAAAAAAAGAAAAGAAAAAGAAAGAAAAAAATACCTTCATCAAAGGTACAACATTTACAGCACAAATGATGGTCACAGGTTGCAATTTAACCCTTAGTGATAGCAACAAAAAGTTATAGTCATACAGTCATAAGTGGAAAGAGATTGGTGATGAAAACGATGAGAAGATTAATAATAGTGTAGATTTAGTAAATAGTTTGACATTGTTAAGGGAATTATTTGTTTAGCAGAGTGATGGCCTTCGGGAAAAAACTGTTCTTGTGTCTAGTTGTTCTGGTGTGCAGTGCTCTATAGCGTCATTTTGCGGGTAGGAGTTGAAACATTTTATGTCCAGGATGTGAGGGATCTGTAAATATTTTCATGGCCCTCTTCTTGATTCGTGCAGTATACAGGTCTTCAATGTAAGGCAGTTTGGTAGCAATTATTTTTTCTGCAGTTCTAATTATCCTCTGAAGTCTGTGTTTTTCTTGTTGGGTTGCAGAACCAAACCAGACAGTTATAGAGGTGCAAATGACAGACTCAATAATTTCCCTGTAGAATTGGATCAGTAGCTTCTTGGGCAGTTTGAGCTTTCTGAGTTGGCGCAAAAAGAAGAGTCTTTGTTGTCCTTTTTTGATGATGTTTTTGATTTATTTTATTTATTTATTTTATTTTATTAAATTTCTATACCGCCCTTCTCCCGAAGGACTCAGGGCAGTGTACAGCCAAAATAAAACACAGAATATGTACAATTAAAAGAATTTAAAATGAACTATTACTATGCGGCCGATAATTAAAACATTTAAAAATTTAAAATATTATTAAAACCCCAATTTAAAAGCAACTATTTATGCCAGTCCTGCTTGAATGAATAAATATGTTTTAAGCTCACGACGAAGGTCCAAGATCAGGCACTTGACGAAGCCAGGGGAGTTCGTTCCAGAGTGTTGGTGCTCCCACAGAGAAGGCCCTACTCCTGGGGGCCGCCAGCTGACATTGTTTGGCGGACGGCACCCTGAGAAGGCCCTCTCTGTGAGAGCGTACGGGTCGGTGGGAGGCATAAGGTAGCAGCAGGCGGTCTCGTCAGTACCCGGGTCCTAAGCCATGGAGCGCTTTAAAGGTGGTAACCAGAATCTTGAAGCGCACCCGAAAGACTACAGGAAGCCAGTGCAGACTACGGAGCAGTGGTGTTACATGGGAGCCACGAACGGCTCCCGTTACCACTCGCGCAGCTGCATTCTGGACCAACTGCAGCCTCCGGGTGCACCTCAAGGGCAGCCCCAAGTAGAGAGCATTGCAATAATCCAGCCGAGACGTAACCAGAGCGTGAGTGACCATGCATAAGGCATCCCGGTCAAGGAAGGGATGCAACTGGTGAACCAAGCGAACTTGGTAAAAGGCCCTCCTGGTGACGGCCGCCAGATGTTCATCAAAGGACAGCCGACCATCCAGGAGGACGCCCAAGTTGCGAACCACCTCCTTTGGGGCCACTAACTCGCCCCCAACAGTCAGCTGCGGATGCAGCTGACTGTACCGGGGTGCCGGCATCCACAGCCACTCCATCTTGGAGGGATTGAGCTTGAGTCTGTTTCTCCCCATCCAGACCCGTACGGCTTCCAGGCACCGGGACAGCACTTCGACCGCTTCGTTGGGGTGGTCCGGGGTGGAAAAGTACAGCTGAGTATCATCAGCGTACAGATGATAACTCACCCCGAAACCACTGATGACCTCACCCAGCGGCTTCATATAGATGTTGAACAGGGTAGGCGAGAGAATCGACCCCTGTGGTACCCCACAAGTGAGGCACCTCGAGGACGACCTCTGCCCCCCTGTCAACACCGTCTGCGACCGGTCGGAAAGATAGGAGGAGAACCACCAATAAACGGTGCCTCCCACTCCCAACCCCTCCAACCGGCGCAGCAAGATACCATGGTCGATGGTATCAAAAGCCGCTGAGAGGTCTAATAGGACCAAGGCAGAGGAACAACCCCTGTCCCTGGCCCTCCAGAGGTCATCCACCAACGCGACCAAAGCCGTCTCCGTGCTGTAACCGGGTCGGAAGCCGGACTGGAACGGGTCTAGATAGACAGCTTCCTCCAGGTGCCGGGGATGTTTGTCCATTTTAGATCTCGTGATATGATAGAACCTAGAAATTTGAAGGTTTCTACTGCTGATACTGTGTTGTCAAGTATTGTGAGAGGTGGAAATATGGAAGAGTTTCTCCTAAAGTCTACCACCATTTCTACAGTTTTGAGTGTGTTCAGTTCCAGATTGTTTTGGTTGCACCACAAGGCTAGTCGTTCGACCTCACGTCTATATGCGGATTCGTCATTGTCTCGAATGAGACCAATCACTGTTGTGTCATCTGCGAACTTCAGTAGCTTAACAGGTGGATCATTGGAGATGCAGTCATTGGTATACAGAGAGAAGAGAAGTGGGGAGAGCACACAGCCTTGGGGGGGCCCTGTGCTAATTGTACAAGTATCTGAAGTGATCCTGCTTAGCTTTACCTGCTGCTTCCTGTTTGTTAGGAAGCTTGTGATCCACTTACAAGTCTGTTCAGGTACTTGTAGTTGGTTTAGCTTAGTTAGAAGAGTGTCTGGAATGATGGTATTGAATGCTGTACTAAAGTCTATAAAGAGGACCCTTACATAGGTCTTTGGAGATTCAAGATGTTGTAAGATGTAGTGCAGAGCCATATTAACAGCATCATCTGTTTTTGCTATTTGCTCGGTATGCAAATTGCAAGGGGTCTAACAGAGGATCCGTGATGGTTTTCAAGTAGGAAAGCAATAGCCTTTCAAAGGCTTTCATGACTACAGATGTTAAAGCAACTGGTCTGTAGTCATTCAGTTCCTTGATAGTGGGCTTCTTCGGCACTGGGATGATGGTAGAGTGTTTGAAGCAAGAAGGAACATAGCACATCTCTAGTGATTTATTGAAGATATGGGTGAAGATGGGGGCCAATTGGTCAGCACAGACTTTTAAGCAAGAAGGAGTTATAAGTTATAAGCAAAAAAAAAAAAAGTCTGGATGGTGGATGTGGCAGTGCCTGGAGACAGCAGAATAGAAGAGAAAGATCTGGAGAAGATAACAAAATACAAAGACCTATGAACTGAAATAGAATGGTTATGGCAAAGGCAAGCAAGGGTAGTACCAATAGTGATAGGCACCTTGGGTGTAATCTCAAAACAACCGGAGCACCACTTGAATACCATCAGCATTGACAAATTTGCCATCAGTCAATTGCTTTAGTTGGAAGAGCTTCCACCCTGTGATGATATCTGTAACATGTCAAACTTCCAGATTTGCCTATCCCAGGTAAGGACTCAATAAGTAGATAAAAATGCCGAACACAGTCTGAATATCTGGCTGATTGTATGATGATAATGAACAAGAACAATAATTACTTGGAACTGCCTATATAGATATTATCTGAACATTAGGTTAGGACTTGAACTGTTAAGTTTTTCCCAGACTCAGACTGTGAATCAAATTGAAGATTAAATCATTAACAACAACAACAAAACAACAGCAACAATTTATTAAATTAATACACTGACTCTCAATGACTCAATTACAATAAAATCAACAAAGGATAAAATTAAAAATGAGTTATCTAAAAAGTTCATGAAAATTTGGCAAAGTGGAGTTGGAAAGTATTTCTTCTGAATCACTTCTTACCTGTATTCTGTGTCCTGTATTAAAAACGAATCATCCATCCAATGTTGTTTTTGTGTCATCTGGCTATTGCCAGGGGAGCTACCCATATCTAGCATCTGGGTAGATGGCTAGCTCTGAATTGTCATATTGGTTTTAGCAAGTCTATATGTGGTAAGCCTCTTCAGTGAAGTTAACTGAATTCGCATAGTAGTGGCTACTTTTTAAATTTATCCCTCAGTAGTAAAGTTTCCCCAAATCCTTAAAAGATGACACATATACGTATTGCAAGGAAGAGTGTTTAATAATGTTTGAGACTAAAATATCATTATTTTATGAGAAAACGGTACTCTGACTTGCAAATGAAATATGAATGGTATTAAAATCATAAATATCAATATGTTTTCCATATATCAATATGATATCACTTTAATCAAATTGTTTTGGGCTGAATTAAGTACCCTAAATCATTTTGAGATCTGAAGTTGCAATCACAACGACTAGCCTTGTGGTGCAACCAAAACAATCTGGAACTGAACACACTCAAAACCGTAGAAATGGTGGTAGACTTTAGGAAAAACCCTTCCATACTTCCACCTCTCACAATACTTGACAACACAGTATCAACAGTAGAAACCTTCAAATTTCTGGGTTCTATCATATCGCAAGATCTCAAACATCAAAAGCTAACATCAAAAGCTAACATCAAAAACATCATTAAAAAAGGACAACAAAGAATGTTCTTTCTGCGCCAACTCAGTAAGCTCAAACTGCCCAAGGAGCTGCTGATCCAATTCTACAGAGGAATTATTGAGTCTG
This sequence comes from Ahaetulla prasina, assembly GCF_028640845.1. Classification (NCBI taxonomy): domain Eukaryota; kingdom Metazoa; phylum Chordata; class Lepidosauria; order Squamata; family Colubridae; genus Ahaetulla; species Ahaetulla prasina. Next base: position 92,965,518 of record NC_080542.1, read on the forward strand.
TCATTTGCACCTCTTTAACTGTCTGGTTCGGTTCTGCAACCCAACAAGAAAAACACAGACTTCAGAGGATAATTAGAACTGCAGAAAAAATAATTGCTACCAACCTGCCTTCCATTGAGGACCTGTATACTGCACAAATCAAGAAGAGGGCCGTGAAAATATTTGCAGATCCCTCACATCCTGGACATAAACTGTTTCAACTCCTACCCTCAAAACGACGCTATAGAGCACTGCACACCAGAACAACTAGACACAAGAACAGTTTTTTCCCGAAGGCCATCACTCTGCTAAACAAATAATTCCCTCAACACTGTCAGACTATTTACTGAATCTGCACTACTATTAATCGTTTCATAGTTCCCATCACCAATCTCTTTCCACTTATGACTGTATGACTATGACTTGTTGCTGGCAATTCTTATGATTTTATATTGATATATTGATCATCAATTGTGTTGTAAATGTTGTACCTTGATGAACATATCTTTTCTTTTATGTACACTGAGAGCATATGCACCAAGACAAATTCCTTGTGTGTCCAATCACACTTGGCCAATAAAAATTCTATTCTATTCTATTCTATTCTATTCTATTCTATTCTATTCTATTCTATTCTATTCTATTCTATTCTGTGTGAGGGCTAAATAGATTGAAGTATATTGCTTTGTTGTATCAAAAAAAAAAAAAGAATATGAAGAAACAGGAAAAGTTGGAAAATTTTATAAACCAAATGCTTATGATTTATTGATTAGGTATGAACTGAGTTACTGAACCCAGAGCTCTGATTCTGAGTAAATCTAGATATGTCCACAGAGGAACAGTGCCATCTACTGGAAGGAAACCAATATGTTTTATTTGGAAACAAAAGAGGAAAAAAAGGCGGTTGTCAATCAACCTTTTCTGCAACCTTTATTAAAAGTAGAGAGAACATTTGAAAAAGAAAAAAGAAAAACTTGTATAGTAAGAAATCAGATGATAAGAAAATACAATCAAATTGAATCAACAGCATTTCATGGCATTAAAGCACAATTTTATGCATGCATAAACATTATAACCTCTTCATGGATCAACTGCCTTGTCATGGCGAAGGGGCTTGCGTAGCTCAATGAAGCTATGAGCTATGCCATGCAGGGACACCCAAGACGGACAGGTCATAGCAGTGAGCTCTGACAAACGTGATCTATTGGAGATGGAAATGGCAACCCACTCCAGTATCTTTGCCATGAAAACCCCATGGACAGTACCAAAAGTCAGAAAGATATGACACTGGAAGAATAGTCCCTCAGACTGAAAGATGTCCAATATGGGGAACAGCAGAGGGCTAGTACTAGTAGAAAGAATAAAGCGACTGGGTCAAAGCCAAAATGACACTCAGCTGTAGATGTATCTGGTGGCGAAAGGAAAGTCCGATGCTGTAAAGATCTATACTCCATAGGAACCTGGAATGTAAGATTCATGAATCAAGGCAAGCTGGACATGATCAAACAAGAGATGACAAGACTGAACATCTGCATCTTAGGAATCAGTGAACTAAAATGGATAGGGATTGGTAAATTTAATTCAGATGACCATCAAGTATACTACTGTGGGCAAGAATCGATTAGAAGAAATGGAGTAGTCTTCATAGTCAATAAAAGAGTAGGAAAGGCAGTACTGGGATACAATCCCTAAAATGACAGAGTGATCCCAGTTTGAATTCAAGGCAAACCATTCAACTTCACAGTAGTCCATGTCCACTGGTGCTGAAGTGGATGAAGTTGACCAGTTCTACGAAGCCCTACAATACCTTCTAGAATTAACACCAAAAAATCATGTCCTTATTATCAAGGGGAATTGGAATGCAAAAGTAGGAAGCCAAAAGATAACTGGAATAACAGGCTAGTTGGCCTTGGAGTACAAAATGAAGCCTGGCAATGGCTGGTAGAATTTTGTCAAGAGAATACGATGTTTTGTCAATTTTGTCAAGAGAATATGATGGTCATAGCAAACACTCTTTTACAACAACCCAAGAGACGACTCTACGCATGGACATCATCAGTTGCTCAACACAGAAATCAGATTGACTATGTGCTCTGCAGCTAAAGATGGAAAAACTCTATACAGTCAGTAAAAACAAGACCAAGAGCTGACTGTGGCATTCTCATTGCAAATTTAGGCTTAAATTGAAGAAAGTAAGGAAAAGCATTAGGTCACTCAGATATGAACTAAATCAAATCCCTGATGAATATACAGTAGAGGTGACAAATAGATTTAAGAAATTAGATCTGATAGACAGAATGCCTGAAGAACTATGGACGGAGATTTCCAATATTGTACAAGAGGTAGCAACTAAAACCATCCCAAAGAAAAAGAAACGCAAGAAAACAAAATGGCTGTCTGAGGAAGCTTTGCAAATAGCTGAGGAAAGAAGGGAAGCTAAAGGCAAAGGAGAAAGAGAAAAATACACCCAGTTGAATGCAGAATTCCAGAGAATAGCTAGAAAAGAAAAATTGCCTTCTTAAATGAACAGTGCAAAGAAATAGAAGAAAACAATAGAATGCAGAGGACAAGAGATCTCTTCAAGAAAACTGTAAATATGAAAGGAATGTTTCATGCAAAGATGAAATGAACATCCAATTGTTAAAGAAACACTGTAACATTGTACATTTCTTCCTTGGCTATAAAGAATTGCAACTGTCCTCCACCACCATTCCTAATGTAGTATTCCCTTGCTCCTGTGGCAATTTCCACATTTGTAATTTTGAGCATTTTATAGAATTAGACAAAATATTCCGGATGGTGTAAGGGTCTGTGAATAGGGCCTTAGAAAGCAGCAACAGCAGCGGCAGACTAAACAACAGACAGGTAAGTTAACATACAAGTAGACAAGAGACAGGTAAGTTTCCATAGAAGCAATGGGAGCTTGACAAGGAGCTCTCTAGTTTTCTGAATTGTAAAGGCAAGAGCTGGTGGGGGAGAGATGTACTTTCAGGCTTACAGGTTTTGTTACTGAAACCTTACAGTGAAGAAAGCATTAGGATTCATGATTGATGCTTCTTGTCTGAAATACCACTAAGAGTTTTTAGTGGTAACCAACTTTTACTTCATTATTAACACTTCTTGTGGAAATGATCTATGCTACAGACTCAGATTTATTTTTACTCATGCTGGGTTGAAGAAAAAAGGCCAATGGCAAAGGAAAAACCTCAGGTCACCTGAATGGATGGATGGATGGATTACAACTGGGATCTAATTTGCAAAGAGATGATGATTCATCTGAATCTTCCTATAAGATTTTCCTTGAATCTTCTATTTCATCTTTTGTCCTATTTGGTGTCTTTCAGATGTTTGAGGCTATGCTTCCCAGGGAGCAGTCTGTCTCTGAAAAGCATCCAGTTCTGTTGGATATGTGATATCCAATATGTTTTCTTCTACTGCAAGAATTTAATGGCATTTTAGATTTTGTTAATAGGATATAGTTGGTGTAATATAGGAACACAGTAGTATTTCTTTTTTAAAATATTTTTTTAAAAGTTGATTATTGTAACATAAGCAAATAAATTCAGTGAAAAAAGGAAAGATCGAAAGAAGAAATAAAAGGTGCAAAGAAAGAAAAAGAAAAAAGAAAAAAGAAAGTAAAAGAGAAAATAAATATTTAAATAAGTGACTTTCAGTCTTCATCATAGCAAATATAAACAAACTTTTTTATGCCCTATCAGATTATAAAACTTATTTTTCTTCCCCTAATCTATCCCTTTTCCATTAAGAAAAAGTCTGTAAAATTTACTACAACTTTATAGAAATATATCTTGACTTTAGTCAAGCAAATAAATGTTATATTGCTTTCTTTTATTTTTAACAACTTTTACCTTAATTTATTCAGATGTTGCCATAGGATTTGATTCTTCTTTTCACTTTTCTTTTTCCCATCTCAAACTCTTCTTTGAAGATTTAGCAAACCTCTTTAACAAATGCAATAAAATTATCCAGGTAATTTTCTCAATTGATCATTTTTATTTCCACTTTAATTTGCCACGACTTTAGCCAATTTTAAAAAAAAATCTATTACCGGGCTTTGGAGTCCCGAGAGGTCGCATGCGAAAAATAGGAGGCTTAGGGGTTTTTTAATTAGTTGTTTTAATAGATTTTTTAAGGGGAGTTTTAATGGGGATTTTAAGGGTTGGGAGGGGGGAGGGATTTGACGGGTAGGGGAGAGAACCCGTCGGGGAGGGATCCAGCCCCTGTGCTTGTTCGCGACAGTGTTACATCTGGTCTGAAGGCAGGGGGGGAGGGTTCTGTTCCAGGACTAGAGGGCTGTCCAATCTGTACGGTAAGTGGGAGAGGCAGATATGGCGGAGGGGGGGGGCGTATCAAGTGTTGGGAGCACGTGCTCGATGTTTGATGGCGATCACGTGCTCCGGCCCCTTAGTCCCTACCCGTTCCTCAGGCGGCCATGATCCTCAGAGCCTGGATCTTCGGTTGATGTTATGTAATGCCCGGTCCGTGGCTAATAAAGCCCCCCTGATTTGCGATCTTATTCAGGGGGAGTCCGCGGACCTTATGGGCATTACGGAGACCTGGTTGGGTCCAGGGGGGGGTTCCCCTCGTTGAGCTGTGCCCTCCAGGTTTCCGAGCATTTCATCAGCCGAGGGCCCAAGGTAGGGGTGGGGGGGGTGGCGGTTGTCATTAAGGAAGATCTAGAACCGAGGGAGGCCACTGTTCCTCAGATTGCCAGTTGTGAATCCCTCTATGTGAGGTGGGGCCATAGGAATCAGTTGGGCTTGTTGATCGCGTACCTGGCTCCTTGCTGCGTGACCACAGCCCTGCCCGAGCTTTTGGAGGTACTTGCCTCTGTGGCGGTTGAAACCCCCAGACTTATAGTCATGGGGGATTTCAACTTGCCATCGGCGGGCTTGCTATCGACTGCAGCTCGGGAGTTCCAGGCTTCCATGACAGCCTTGGACCTGATTTGGGTAAATGATGGCTCCACGCACATGGGGGGAGGCACACTGGACCTGATTTATATCTCTGGTCAGTGGTTAAATGATCTGGAATTAGATAATTTAGTAACAGAACCGATGTCATGGTCCGATCATTTTCTCCTTCGACTAGACTTCCGAACCGCCATCCACCATCACAGGGAGACGGAACCTATACGGTGGTTCCGTCCCAGGCGCCTGATGGACCCTGAGAGGTTCCGGACGGAGCTTGGGCCATTCCCTGAGGATCTGGCCCACGGCACGACTGAGGAACTAGTTGCGGCCTGGGAGCAGGCCGCGGCTGGGGCCTTGGACCGTGTCGTGCCTTTGCGACCTCTGACCCGGCGCAGATCTCGTTTGGCCCCTTGGTTCTCCGAGGGGCTGAGGGAGATGAAATGCCAGAGAAGACGTCTAGAGAGCACCTGGAGGTCCAGCCGTTCCGAAGCTGATCGGACACTAGTTAGGTCCTATTCTAGGACCTACCTAGTGGCAATGAGGGAGGCGAGGTGCTCATATGCCTCCACCCTCATTGCGTCGGCAGATAACCGCCCGGCCGCCCTGTTTCGGGTGACCCGCTCCCTCCTTCATCAGGAGGTGCGGGATGACCCGTTGCAGGGACGTGCTGAGGAGTTTAGTGGTTATCTATACGATAAAATCGCTCAGCTCCGGGATGGTCTGGACCGAAATTGGGATGATCCAAGCGAGGGAGAGGAGACACGTCTTGTTGAGTCCATTTGGGATGAGTTTGACCCTGTGGCTCCCGAGGACGTGGACAGGTTGTTGGGGAGACTTCACGCCACTACATGTTTACTGGACCCGTGTCCTTCCTGGCTGGTACTGGCCACTCAGGAGGTGACACGAGGCTGGCTCCAGGAGATTATCAACGCTTCTTTGTTGGAAGGGGTTTTCCCTGCCGCCTTGAAAGAGGCGGTGGTGAGACCCCTCCTCAAGAAGCCCTCCCTGGACCCAGCTATTTTGGGTAATTATTGTCCAGTCTCCAACCTTCGCTTTGTTGCGAAGGTTGTAGAGAGTGCTGTGGCGCGACAGCTACCCCAATACCTGGATGAAGCCGTCTATCTAGACCCGTTCCAGTCCGGCTTCCGACCCGGGTACAGCACGGAGACAGCTTTGGTCGCATTGGTGGATGATCTCTGGAGGGCCAGGGCCACCGATCCTTACGATCTCACAGAGAGGGACTTCTCAGGGTGCCATCCGCCAAGCAATGTCGGCTGGCGGCCCCCAGGGGAAGGTCCTTCTCTGTGGGGGCTCCCACCCTCTGGAACGAACTTCCCCCGGGTTTACGCCAAATACCTGACCTTCGGACATTCCGTCACGAACTGAAGACACACCTTTTTATTCGCGCGGGGCTGGCTTAAATTGATTTTAACAAATTTTTAAATTCTTAGAAATTAATTTTAAATGGGTTTTTTTAGCTTATTATATATTTTACTTCTCAGGCCAATTTTATAATAAGTTTTTTAACTGCATTTTAAATTTGTATATTGTACCGTCTGTTTTATTCTTGCCTGTACACCGCCCTGAGTCCTTCGGGAGAAGGGCAGTATAGAAATCAAATAAATAAATAAATAAATAAATAAAAAGTTCTTATCCAGGTAATTCTCTTGGTTTTGTCATTTGTGTTTCCACTTCAGTTGTCTTCTCCGTCATATAATCCACAATTCTAGTTCCAATATTTCTACATTGGAAAAATTTGTTTCACCTCTTTATTCAGGAAATGTCTCAAAAAATCTTCTTTCAGATCTGTCATTCCTTTATTAATACCCTTTATAGTCTATCCATAGAAGCAAAGATCACTGCTGACATTGTAGCTGCTAGTTTCTGATCCCATTCTTGAAAAACGTACTGGACTCTTTCAAGTGTCATAATGTTTTGCTTTATTTTGTAAATTCCAATATTAACCAAAAACAAGCTTTATTTTTTATAGCTTCTCCTTTTCTGCCCGAAATCTTTAGTGCCCTTGAGTACCCAATTTTTGAAATTATAAAGTCACAAATTTCTGCATTGACAGGATAGAGAAAATATTTTAGTTTCCATTAAAGGCTATTTATTTATATAATTATTTCCAAAATTTTAAAACAAAAATCCTAAAATACCAAATTTGTCTTGTTCCTTAATTCATTTATAACTTTCTTGGATCAGGGTCTTATTTACTTTTACTCATGAATTTTAAATTCTTTAAATTCTTTAACTTATAATTAATTTATTCAAGAATAAAGGTAAACTCACCAGGTGGCTTTTCAAACTTGTCATTTTGAAGCTCTCTAATAGCCTTAAGATAATTAAATAGGTAATTTCGGAAAATGCTTGGAAAGAGAGATTAATGGATCAGTGTACCATAGTTGAGAACACTATCTCCATGTACTTAAATGAGCAGAAAATCTCTAACCTGCAGTCTCCTTGTAGTCTTCTTGCAAGGATCAGACAACCAGGTACCATAGATAATTTCTTGTCCTGTTTTTATCCTAAGACATTCTCTAGGATCAATGACCTCACTGGTTATTTGGTTTTTGCCATTGCAACAGTATGTGGAAATGACCTTGAAAGATGAGGGGCAGAGATGCTACCTAAATATGCCTAAGCCTATAGTTGTACAATGGGCAGAGAAGGAAACTCACAAAAGAACCTCCCTAAGTTATCAGATGAGAGAGCTGGGATTGTGGGAGTTTTGTACATCCAGGCTAGCAATATTCTGTTAATGTAGCCACACAATAAAGTAGAATTTTAGTCTGGATTACCTGGAAAGACTGACAGCCATGGTTGTCATCTCTGCTCATTCAGAGAGGTGCTAGTTCATCTTCTGCCGTCCTAGAAGTTCAAATTTGTTTTCATTTTCACATCCCTTTAAAATGTTCTGAAGTTATGTGATCTTCTTAATTTCTTCTAATCTATGAATGCTGAAATTAGTGAGAAAAATTAATTAATTAATTAATTCTAACTAATAATAGAGTTTACTGAATTATGGCAGTTCAAGGAATAACAAAAATGCCCTCCCTTCCTCTCTAGGTCATTGTATCCCAGTGGTGTTGGCGCAAGGGAAATATAGCAGAAATATTTCATAGATTGTTTGAATAAAATGGTAATCTCTAAACTGGGTTGCTATTTCTCTCTGAATTGGTAGAGCCATCCTGGGGACCTGGCAGACAATCTGTTGGAGCACTTGGGCTTAAGGTATTACTTAAGGTCTTTCTGTAACACAACTGAAGCCGTTCATAATTGGTGTCTGAATAGATAGGCAGATGATAGGATGATGTAATGTGAATTAATATAACTTGGTCTTCTAAATCCAACTGCTGGGAACAGTTCCTAGTGACAGACTTTGGATGTGTATGAATTATGTTGGACCATAAAAACAAACTAAGAGCCCTGCTGGGATATAAGCTATTGTGCTGTATATCAGAATCGTTTGCTGGACTTTTTCTTTGTCTTACGGATAAAATCGTTGGGATGGTAGTGAAGTGCCCTACTGTTGGTGGTTCCAGGATTCGGGTGGCAATCAATATTCATTACAGGAATGGGTGTACCCTGCACATTAAAGGATGTTGCATTCTGCCCCCTTCCTAAAGATATTCTCCCTGTATTTCAGAGGTTTTAGACAACTGATGTCCAACTTTTCTTCTTTAGGTAGAAAAACAACTATATATAATCTATATATATATATATATATATATATAGTTAATATATATATAAATATATAGTAATATATAGTATGTGTGTATATATATGTATATATATGTAGGTCTTTGGTTATTCGGGTTTTCTCCCGCGTAAAATTGGAAGTGTCTTGGCGATGTTTCGACGAAGTCTCATTCGTCATCTTCCGGCTTCAGCTTCGTGCTTCTGGGAGCAATGTGTGATTCAAGGAAGAAACAGCTGCAATCACACATTGCTCCCAGAAGCACGAAGCTGAAACCTGAAGATGACGAATGAGACTTCGTCGAAACGTCGCCAAGACACTTCCAATTTTAAACTATATAATCAACTATCAGAGGCGAAATGAGTTATCTGGGATTTCTTTAGTCAATTTTCAGGTATCAGCATGAGACAGAATCAGCATTGGTCTTGTTAGTTGATGTCTTTTGGAGAATCTGGATATAGGAAGTGCACTCATATTAGTATTTTGGGCCTGTCAGAAATCTTCAGTACTGTCATGGTATCTGGTCAAATCAGGAAATCAATTCCACAGGAATGCTGGAACTGTATTTATTGAGATTGCAATAGTAATAAAATCTTGCATGTTTGAGTGTGCTATACATCTGTATACCTGTTTTGTATCGAAGAATTTACTAAATATTCTATTTATTCTGACACATGCTTTGTTTAATTATATTAGCTTATCCTTTCTCTAAATCAATAAATGTGAAGGACACATTTGCACATTTATATATTTCAATATATGCTTATGTTAGAATACATAGATAAATCTACTTTATACTTCCATAATTTAGTATATTTCTCCATACTTTTATGTCACCACAATATCAGGAGTGTTGGGGAGCAAGTTCAGTTATGGTTTAATTGAAAACACTGTAAAAATAACCATGCTTGTTTGTAATTTCCCCTAGTGAAAAACCTCCCTCTTCACCTATCCTCTTATAAGACAAGTGCTAGCTAGATAGTTCTGCAGTTCTCCATTTTGGGGAATGGGATGCTTTTAGGTCATTGTTGATTCCTGACAACTGCTTGGACAAGACCCTGCAGTTTTCTTGACAAGATTTCAGTAGTGGTTTGCCATTGCCTCACTCCTAGAGTTAATAGTAATTGGCCCACAATCAGTCAGTTGGATTTATGCTTAAGACAAAACTAGAAATCAGAGTCTCATGGTTTCTAGCCTGATACCTTAAACTTTGTGCCAAACTTGCTCCCTAGTTCTCCATAAATTTAATGTTCTTCATTTATTTCTTCTGCACAAGGCTAATCAGTGTACAAACTTCCAGGGCATTTTTCTGAAGTAATGGTGGCTGGATGAATGATTTTGAGCTAATCACTATCTCTCAGCACAACTCATCTCATAGGGTTGTTATGGGGGGGAGGGAAACTACCATAGAAGAACATGTTATTCACTGATTTAAGCTCATGGAGAAAGGGGAGTCAAGTAAGCATACAACAATTTGGTAAGATAAAATAATTTTCAGGCTTGATATTGGGAAATATATATCCAATGGTTCAGAAGGATTATAGTTGTAAGGTTTTCTTAAGCAAACAAAGAAAACAAACCACATAATATAAGGAATATAAAAGTCTTACTGTACTGGATCAAATAAAAGTCCCACTTCTCTAATATATTTCCTAACAATATCCAACCATATAATTCACAATTAGAGCATGAAGCCATCTTTAATATGTGCTCATACACCACATTTAGCCGGTCTGGGTGATTGTTGTCCATTTTCTTCCTGTGCAAAGCAAAGTTTATGTACTGGTTAGGAATTGGCCAGAGAGAGAGAGAGAGAGAGAATTCATTAATATTTGTTTAGATTGTCATGCACATTTGTTCATAGATATGCATTTTTGTAGTTATTGTTTACTGCTTGCAAGCAGTGTGTAATGCATTTTGAACTTTGAGAGGGAATTTTGGGCGGGAAAATTGCACGTTGCTGATTGGTTGAAGCCTCAACCAAAAGAGTATTTAAAGAGGGGTTTTTGCCGGTTGTGTTTCGCTGGGTCACAATAAACTAAAGAGCTGTTGCCACTCATTGGTCTCCTGCCTCTTCATTGCCCGAACATAACATTGGCGACGAAGGTGGGATGTTGAGGCAGTGAGATCGACAGAAAGAGCTGAAGGAACCAGGAATTCCAAAAAACCCAGCCAGTTGCGAAGGCGGAAAATAGTGATGTCCAGCTATACGCTGCCAGCGCCATTCGACCCAGCCAAGGAGAAATGGGGGTCGTACATGGCTCGCTTCGAGTGTTTCCTCGAAGCGAACGAACTACAGGGAGTCTCGGACAATCGGAAGCGAGCATACTTCCTGAGCCACTGTGGTCCAGAGGTCTTCGATACGGCGGAGTCACTCTCAGAGCCAACGCCGGTACAATCGGTACCATGGCAGACACTACAAACAACGCTTCGAGCGCACTATGCACCGGTACCCTCAAAGTTCGTCCAACATTTTGAATTGAGGCAACGGGTACAGCGAGAAGGCGAATCAATAAGTGTGTACATGGCCGCATTGAGGAAAGCCGCAAACCACTGCGAGTACAGAGATTTGGGGGATTCCTTACTTGAACAGCTCATTTGTGGGGTCAGAGACATCAGACTACAAAGGCGGCTGCTGTCTAAAAGCAACCTGACTCTAGCGATAGCCCTGGACGAAGCCAGAGCTCATGAGATGTCCACCAAGGCGGCGGAGACCTTGCAAAAGCCAAACGCCCACAGTGCCGGGACAAAGACTACACCGGTCCACAGTGAGGAAGTCCAGGCCGAATCGGAAGGTGAGGAAGAGGAAGAGGTGTTCCACACCGGGAGGCTGGAGAGAGGTGACCGGGACGAATGTGTGAGTTGTGGGGGGCAACACCAACGGCAAAACTGCAGATTCAAGGACGCGGTTTGTCGGCGGTGTGAAAAAAAAGGACACATAGCTCGGGCCTGCCGAGCCCCCCAACCTTCCTGCCAAAAATTCAAACCGACCAATCAGAGCGCGGGAGCAGCGAAGCGGCCCGGGATTGGTCCATTTAAAAAGGGCGCGAAGTTAAACCAGACCACTGTGAGAGTGGGCCACGCATCGACACGACTGGAGAAGAAAATATTTACCCAAGTCTACGTTGAAGGGGTGCCGTGTCCCATGGAAGTAGACACTGGGTCATCAATCACAATTATGTCCTGGGACACCATCGTGAGAGACTTGCCAGCGATCGCTAAATGTCAGCTACAAACCCAGAAGCTGAGAGTGCAGGACTACCAGGGAAATCGGATCCCTGTTCGAGGAGCCACAGCCGTCCAAGTCAAATATGGACAATTCACAAAGACCCTTCCAATCACCATAGTAAACAGAACTCTACCGAGTTTGCTAGGGTTGGACTGGTTCCGAGCTTTGGGCATGGGAGTGACCGGGGTCCACAGGAGCGACGTCATCCTCAGAGACGAACTACTGAAGGAGTTCGAGGACGTATTCAAGGATTGCCTGGGCAAGTATGTGGGGACCCCTATTTCTTTCAACCTCGACCCCCAAGTCACCCCTATCCGGTTAAAGCCTATCGCCCTAAAGCCTAAAATTGACCAAGAATTGGACAAGTTAGTAAGCCAGGGAATATTAGTCCCCGTCGACCATGCAAAATGGGAGACACCCATAGTAACCCCAGTCAAACCGGACGGTTCGGTCCGAATTTGCGCTGACTACAAAGCAACGCTTAACAAAGCATTGCAGAAAAGTGCATACCCCGTTCCAGTGGTGCAACATTTGCTACACTCATTAGGGCAAGGGCAGGTCTTCGCCAAACTCGATTTGGCCCAAGCCTACCAGCAGCTACCTGTAGATAGCAGCACAGCTGAGGCGCAGACAATTGTCACGCCCCGTGGGGCTTTCAAATGTACGCGACTCCAGTTCGGAGTTAGCGTGGCCCCAGGGCTCTTCCAGAACCTAATGAAGCGATTATTACAGGGCCTGCCAGGAGTGGTACCATACTTCGACGATGTATTGGTATCAGCTGAAAACTTAGAGGAACTCGGGGTAAAACTAAGGAAGGTGTTGGGCATTTTTAGGTCTGCGGGGCTTAAAGTTAAGCTCAACAAATCCCATATTGGGGTGAAAAATGAACTGCGCATGTCCAAGATGGCACCGCCCTGCTGATCGGGGGCGCGGCGACGGGCCTTTCCGGGCTCTTTTTGGGTCTGGGGGGAGCCTTAATACCATCATAGGCCCCCGCCCTGATGGAGGAAGATCCAGCCACCCAGAAACAGGGTGGCTGTGCGACTCCGAGGGGCGTTGGGAGGAGCCCCGGAGTCACGGCGGAGTCACGGCGCCTTGGAGGTAATCCTGGCGGCCTGCCGAGCCGCCGCCAGCCTTTTTCGGCGGTCTGGCGGCGGCAGCAGCGGCGGCGGGGGGTGGGGGGGCGTTGGCAGCGCCCCCTGGACTCCTGCCGGGAAGACTTGGCCAGTTTCGAAGATGGGTTTGGAGTTTGGGCGTCTCCAGTGGCGATGGGAGGAGCCCCGGAGGGGCTGCGCCCCAATGAAGATCTGGAGGGCCGCCCGGGTTCCATCGGCCTCTTTGAACTTGCGGTGGCGAGGGCGGCGGCCTGGCCCTTCCCTCTCTGTCGGGCGTTGGCGCCGGTGAGCCCTGGATCTGCCGGCGGGTTGGGCGACTGGTGTCCCCTCTCAACTGGGGGAACTCCAGTGGCCTGCTCGCGGTGGCGATGGGGCGTTCCCGGTGGCGATGGCCTGGCGGAGGCGATAGGCGGCGGCGGCCTGCCCCGGTGTTTTGAAGTGGCGGATGGCCCGATAGGCCCAGGGTGACTGTGACCTTGCCCTAGTGGCGCGGATATTTGGCAGCGCCGGAGGAAGGCCCGCGGGCCCAGCGGACACCCCTCCACTATTTACCATCTTTATAACATCTCTACCATCGTTCCTCTCCCCTTCTTCCTTAGCCCACCCCAGGTCGTTTGTCTGGGGTGGTGAACTGACTGAGTCAGCGGTTTATCATCTACCGCACATGGATTACCTCGAACTGTTTCCCATCAGGACAGACTGGTCATGGTCACTTTACCATCTGTTCTGACCTTTGCTGCCAACTTGACCAGCCCAGGATGGCCTTGGCCGGACCGTCTCAGTGATGCGAACATTTACCGCGGCTGACCTACTTGCCCTGCGAGATGCCCCTCTCTCGCGGGTTTGGCCTCAGATTATCGAGGCCCACCTTGAGGACGGCTTTGGAGTCCCGAGAGGTGGCATGCGAAAAATAGGAGGCTTAGGGGTTTTTTAATTGGCTGTTTTAATAGACTTTTTAAGAGGAGTTTTAAAGGGGATTTTAAGGGTGGGGGAGGGAAACCGACGGGCTTGGGTTGGGGGGTGGGAGGGAATGGGTGGGTGTTGGGGGAAACCCGTCGGGGGGAGTCCAGTTCCTGTGCATGCTCGTGGCGGGGGGTTGGTGGGTCCGAGGGTCATGGGGGGAGTCGGTGTTCCATTGGTTGAGGGTGGTGCTATTTCCACGGTAAGGGGGAGGGGCAGATATGGCGGAAGTGGGGGCTCATATCATGTTAGGGGGGTGCGCGCTCGATGTTTGCAGGCGGTTGTGCGCCCCGAGCCCCCAAACTTCTCCCGTTCCCCGGATGGTCAGGATCCTCAGGGCCCTGGCCTTCGGCTGATGTTATGCAACGCACGGTCCGTGGCCAATAAGGCCCCCCTAATTCACGATCTTATTCAGGGGGGTGCCGCGGACCCTATGGGCGTTACGGAGACCTGGTTGGGCCCAGAAGGGGGCGTGCCCCTTGTTCAGATGTGCCCACCGGGTTTCCGAGCATTTCATCAGCCGAGGGGCCAGGGTAGGGGTGGTGGGTGGTGGTTGTGATTAGAGAGAGTCTAGAGCCGAGGGAGACCACTGTACCTCAGATTGCCGGGTGCGAATCCCTCTTTGTGAGATGGGGTCATAGATGTCAGATGGGCTTGATGGTCGCGTACCTGGCTCCTTGCTACGTGACAGCTGCCCTGCCTGAGCTCCTGGAGGTGCTTGCTGGGGTGGCAGTTGAGACCCCCAGACTTTTAGTCATGGGGGATTTTAACTTGCCATCTTCCGGCTCGTCATCGACAGTTGCTCGGGAGTTCATGGCTTCCATGACGGCCTTGGACCTGACTCAAGTAGTTGATGGCCCTACTCACATTGGGGGTGGCACTCTGGATCTGATTTTTATCTCTGGTCAGTGGTTGAGAGATCTGGATTTGAAGGAATTAGCTATTGAACCTTTGTCATGGTCAGATCACTCTCTTCTTCGCCTGGACTTTCTGACCGCCATTCAACACCGCAGGGAGACGGAGCCATTACGTTGGTTCCGTCCCAGGCGCCTGGTGGACCCGGAGAGGTTCCGGACGGAGCTTGGGCCACTTCCTGAAGGTCTGGCCCACGACATGGCTGAGGAACTGGTTGCGGCCTGGGAACGGGCCGCGGCGGGGGCCTTAGATCGTGTCGTGCCTTTGCGGCCTCTGACCCGGCGCAGGTCCCAAACGGCTCCTTGGTTCTCCGAGGAGCTGAGGGGGATGAAGCGCCAGAGAAGACGCCTGGAGAGGCTGATCGGACACTAGTGAAGTCCTATACTAGGACTTACCTAGTGGCATTGAGGGATGCAAGGCGTTGCTACGCCTCCTCCCTCATTGCGTCGGCAGATAACCGCCCAGCCGCCCTGTTTCGGGTGACTCGTTCCCTCCTTCACCAGGGGGAGCGGGATGACCCGTTGCAGGGACGTGCTGAGGAGTTTAACGGTTATCTATACGATAAAATCGTTCAGCTTCGGGACGGTCTGGACCAAAATTGCAGTGACTCAGGGGAGGCGTCCGAGGGTGGTCTTGGTGATATTTTATGGGATGAGTTTGACCCTGTGGCTCCCGAGGACATGGACAGGTTGTTGGGTAGGTTGAATGCCACCACATGTTTACTGGACCCGTGCCCCTCCTGGTTGGTGCTGGCCACCCAGGAGGTGACACGAGGCTGGCTCCAGGCAATTACAAGTGCTTCCTTGGTGGAGGGAGTCTTCCCGGCCGCCTTGAAAGAGGCGGTGGTGAGACCCCTCCTCAAGAAGCCTGCCTTGGACCCGGCTGTTTTAAGCAACTATCGTCCGGTCTCCAACCTTCGCTTTACGGCGAAGGTTGTAGAGAGTATGGTGGCATATCAGTTTCCCTTACACCTGGATGAAACTGTCTATCTAGACCCATTCCAGTCCAGTTTCCGGCCCGGTTACAGCACGGAGACGGCTTTGGTCGCGTTGGTGGATGATCTCTGGAGGGCCAGGGATAGGGGTTGTTCCTCTGCCCTGGTCCTATTAGACCTCTCAGCGGCTTTTGATACCATCGACCATGGTATCCTGCTGCGCCGGTTGGAGGGATTGGGAGTGGGAGGCACCGTTTATCGGTGGTTCTCCTCCTATCTCTCCGATCGGTCGCAGACGGTGTTGACGGGGGGGCAGAGGTCGGCTCCGGGGCACCTCACTTGTGGGGTGCCGCAGGGGTCGATTCTCTCGCCCCTCTTGTTCAACATCTATATGAAGCCGCTGGGTGAGATCATCAGTGGCTTCGGTGTGAGGTACCAGCTGTACGCTGATGACACCCAGCTGTACTTTTCCACACCGGGCCACCCCAATGAAGCTATCGAAGTGCTGTCCCGGTGTCTGGAAGCCGTACGGGTCTGGATGGGGAGAAACAGGCTTAGGCTCAATCCCTCCAAGACAGAGTGGCTGTGGATGCCGGCATCCCGGTACAGTCAGCTGCAGCCGCGGCTGACTGTTGGGGGCGAGTCATTGGCCCCAATGGAGAGGGTGCGCAACTTGGGCGTCCTCCTGGATGAACGGCTGTCCTTTGAAGATCATTTGGCGGCCGTCTCCAGGAGAGCTTTTTACCAGGTTCTCCTGGTGTGCCAGTTGCGCCCCTTTCTAGACCGGGATGCCCTATGCACGGTCACTCACGCCCTTGTGACATCTCGCCTAGATTACTGCAATGCTCTCTACATGGGGCTCCCCTTGAAGGGCATCCGGAGACTGCAGTTAGTCCAGAATGCGGCTGCGCGGGTGATAGAAGGAGCCCCTCGTGGCTCCCGGGTGACACCTATCCTGCGCAGACTGCACTGGCTACCTGTGGCCTTCCGGGTGCGCTTCAAGGTGTTGGTGATCACCTTTAAAGCGCTCCATGGCATAGGGCCGGGCTATTTACGGGACCGCCTTCTGCTACCGAATACCTCTCACCGACCCGTGCGCTCTCACAGAGAGGGACTCCTCAGGGTGCCGTCAGCTAGGCAGTGTCGTCTGGCGACACCCAGGGGAAGGGCCTTCTCTGCGGGGGCTCCCGCCCTCTGGAACGAGCTCCCCCCAGGACTTCGCCAACTCTCGGACCTTAGAACCTTCCGTCGTGAACTTAAAACACACTTATTCAGGTGCGCAGGACTGGATTAGATTTTTTAGCTTTTAAATTTTAAAATTTAAACTTTATACTGATTTTAATTGGTTTTATTATTTTTAGTTCAATTGGCCGGTTAAATATTTCATTTTAAAAAATTTTTAAATTCATTGTCTATCTATGTATTTTAATATGGCTGTACACCGCCCTGAGTCCTTCGGGAGAAGGGCGGTCTAGAAATTTGATTAATAAATAAATAAATAAATAAATAAATCTGTAGAATTCCTAGGATACAGAATAGACAGGGAAGGGATCCACCCCACGGAGAGCAAGGTACGGGCCATTAGAAAGGCCCCAGCCCCCAAAAATAAAACAGGATTACAGGCATTCTTGGGGCTTGTTAATTTCTATGCGGTATTCTTGAAGAATAAAGCAACAGTAGCCGAGCCGCTACATAAGTTGCTAGCAAAGAAAGCTGTGTGGTCCTGGGGCAAAGAAGAGGCTAGGGCATTTGAGGGGGTAAAAAACCTTTTGTCCAGCGATAGCCTCCTCATCCAGTACAATGGCATGTTGCCACTAGTACTAGTTTGCGACGCTTCACCATATGGGGTGGGGGCGGTGCTCAGCCATAGGTTACCAAATGGGACAGAAGCCCCTATAGCGTATTATTCCCGGACTATGTCCTCTGCGGAAAGGAACTACAGCCAGTTAGATAGGGAAGCGTTGGCCATAGTCTCCGGGGTTAAGAAATTTCACGAATACTTGTTCGGATGAGATTTCGAGATAGTCACGGACCACAGACCCCTTCTAGGGCTTTTAGCGGGTGACCGCCCAACACCCGTGGCACTTTCTCCCAGGCTGACCCGATGGACTATTTTCCTAGCAGCATACTCCTACAAATTGCTCTACCACCCAGGAAAAGACTTAGGGCATGCAGATGCTCTGAGCAGATGCCCTCTACCAGAGACAATTGAGGACCCCACACCGGGGACACCCGTCTTACTAATTGACTCTTTGGACTCTGGCCCAGTCACATCCAAGCAGGTGGCTAGGGTATCGTATAGAGACATTACAATTCGGACTGTGATCGGTTGGGTGCAAAGGGGTTGGCCCGCTGCGCCGGGCGAGCGTTTCAAAGACTTTGCGAAAAAACAATCAGAACTGTCTGTTCAAGGGGGGTGTCTGTTATGGGAGGATAGGGTAGTTATCCCAGAAAAATTACGCGAAAATGTGTTGGAACTGTTGCATGTGGGCCACCCAGGGATTGTGCGGATGAAGAGTTTAGCGAGGAGTTGTGTATGGTGGCCCTTAATGGATAAGGACATCAGTGACAGGGTAGGGAAATGCCAATCCTGCCAAGAGTCGAGGCCGCTACCCCCTACAGCCCCAGTTAGAGAATGGGAGAAACCCCAGGGGCCTTGGTCCAGGATCCACATAGATTTTGTGGGGCCGTTCCATGGGCAGACCTTTTTAATTGTGGTAGATGCCTACTCAAAATGGTTAGAAATAATCCTCATGAAAAGCACAACGGCCGAAGCAGTAATCACAGTCCTAAGGCATCTATTCGTAACACACGGCCTGCCCGACACCCTAGTCTCTGACAACGGCCCGCAATTCACGGCAAATCAGTTTGAGGGGTATCTAGCGGGAGAGGGCATCAGACATGTCCTCTCGGCGCCTTTCCACCAGGCGACGAACGGACTTGCAGAACGTTTCGTTCAGAGCACTAAAGAAGCGCTATCCAGGATAAGTCCAGGCGACTGGCAAACGAAAATAGACACTTTCCTAGCCGTCCAACATAGGACCCCTTGTGTAACAACTGGCCGCAGCCCAGCAGAACTTTTAATGGGCAGGAAACTCAGATGCCCGCTAGACCGACTAAACCCAACTTATACCCCAGACGGGTACAAGGGTATTCAAGGAAAAACCAGGGAAATGACAGTGGGTGACCTAGTATGGGCACACAACTATAGCGAGGGCCCAACATGGTTAAAAGAGGAAATTCTGGGCATAACCGGACCCAAATCATACGTAGTAGACATGGAGGACAGCCGGGTATGGAAACGCCACATAGACCAGTTAAGAAAACGTATACCAAACAAACTAGAAACCAAACAACCAGGCCCTGACTACCAATTGTTTGAATCTGCAGCTGACTCAAACCCGAGGCGAGCGGAGGACTTATCTGATTCCGATGAAGTCCAGCGACGCCAACCGGTTCCTCCTGAAGGCAACAGGAACGAGTCAGCCAATAATCCAGGGCCGGATGGCCTAGAGGAGGAGCTGGGAGGAACAAACAGTCCCTCCGACCAGCCCGACTCTCTCCCAGAGAATGAATTGCGCAGGTCAGAAAGAGTTAGGAGACGCCCTGTCTACCTGCGTGACTACGTAGAGAGATAGCATGTAAATATTATGTAAATAGAGGTACAAAGCGTTCTGGGAGGGAAGGAGTGTAATGCATTTTGAACTTTGAGAGGGAATTTTGGACGGGAAAATTGCACGTTGCTGATTGGTTGAAGCCTCAACCAAAAGAGTATTTAAAGAGGGGTTTTTGCCGGTTGTGTTTCGCTGGGTCATAATAAAGAGCTGTTGCCACTCATTGGTCTCCTGCCTCTTCATTGCCCGAACATAACACAGTGTTTTCTTTAGAAATAGAAATATGCACCTACTTTACTTTAAGGTATGCATTTTTGTCTTTCTTTTTACCTGCACTCTGCCAATTCTATGAAATGCAGATTCATACACATTCTGAATTCCAGTATATATGAAGATCCAAAATGGGAATATGATTTCTGAATATTAAAACAAATTTCATATCCATTCTACCCAAGTATTTAGATACTGAGTTCAGTGCCAGTATCATGCATGGATTTCTCCAGCCTGGGACCTGATGCTTTAGATATATTGGGACTGAACTCCTACCAGAATGATCTTTAGTACATCCAGAGGCTGCTTAGTTAAGGAAACCTGGGTTTGTCTAGAAGAAACTTAAAAATAATTTTTAGTTGACTGTTGCGTATTTTCCACAAAAAACATCTTCTTTCCCATATGCTGTCTATCACTGAGCTTTTATTTTCTTTCTAAATGGTAGCAACATAGAACTGAGCTGCCAACAGGTCTTAGTTGAATAGATCAAACTTACAAGTGCAATTTATAGAGCCATATTGCTACTATTGCTACTAAGCAGCTTTTTGGACATTAAGGATAGCTTTATGATGTACCTCAATTTTGGAGGGTGAGTTTTAAAATTAGGTACAAAGAAGATAATTCTGCACATTTCAGAAATGTGTATGTCAGTGATGGAGTCATTTGTATCTTGAATCTGAAAATGGATATATTTTCTAGAGTTGTGTAGTTTATGATACACATAATGAGGCATTTCTCCCTTTTCTTCTTTCTATATTTTCTATTTGACACTGACATCACTTTTTATTCCTGTTAATAGTGAGTTCAGAACATATGATTTGTTGAAAGCAGGCTCTGCTTTCATTAGAATTATGTTACAAGTGCCACCCATTTTGGCATGCAAATTCATGCCAAAATGGGTGGCATGAAAAAGGGTGGAGCTTACATTGCAATGAATCGATGGTGCCTTTTTAAGACTGACCATCACCTCTCTGTTTGCCTGTCTGAACCACTGTTTGGAGAACATTAAAGTATGAATTTGTTATTTGTATTTATATTTGGCATAGTTAGGCTTTTGATTAGTTTGTTTAATAAAACACTCAGAAAGAAGGCCAGGAATAATTCCACTATCACTAAAATTAAAGGTAGTGACTGAGGAAAAATTGAAAAGAGAGGTTGGTGAATACCTTCACCTAAAAATACCTCTTAGTGTCACTTTCATATTTTTCATTTTGATTTGTGCATGAAATCATACTGAACTTCTATTGATTATATTATAAAAATGCAAAAATAGCCCATGGGAATAAATTAGCTGCAAATAATCTTGTTAATCTGGGGGCAAATAATGTACATGGATAAACCAAGCATTTTAAGTGCCAAAATATGCCCCCAAACAGGGTTTGGTTTATCAGCACATGGACTTATCTACAAGTATATATAGGAGTTTTCCCTTTCCCTTTAAAAAGTATCTATTTATTCTGTATATACAGTAAGCTCATTTAAAAATAAGCAGAACTCAAATTTTGAAACAAAATACCATGAAAATCCATGTATAAGGCAATTATGAAAAGGAAAAAACATCCATGAAATGAAAAACTATGAAAATTTAAGGATTGGCTTATCCATGAATGGGCTTATATGCAAGTGAATACAATATTTAGTATATTTTTATAATATATAAACCATAAACCAGAATAGTATGGTGAAATACTAATAGTTCAGCAAATCTTACAAGCCTGCTTTGTTTGGACACAGAGAACTTTAGATGATTATTCTTTCTGAAAAGGTAAGAGGTAGATGATGTGTGAGAAGCAGGAAAGAAAATAATTGTGAATTATAGTCAATTAAAAAGGAAGACTAAAGCAAATCAGCCTTGGACTTCATACTGTCTTGCCTGGCAGCATAAATGGCTTCTCACATGTCATTGATTACTTTGATCTAAAACTGTGTTTGAACATCTTCAGAATCCATTTTTACTCCAACCTGATTCTTAGAATCCTGTTTTGCAGTGCATGGCTAGTCCACCCACATCTTATAACAAAGGTCTGAAAATTATATTATGCCTGTTGCCTCAATTTTATTGTTTACTATTACTATTTTTCAAAAATGAACAAGACTCAGTGTTGTCAGCATCTATGTCACATAATTGCTGCTACAATAATTCATATTTATTTGTGCCAAAGAATAGCACAAGAGGCAGTCCAGCTATAATGACTGAACAGGACCTGTCGTGAGCTTTTGTTACATATCAAACAATGATATAGTATTCTAAGGCCACAATGAAATAATCTGAAGATTTATTTTAAATTATCTTTTAAAAAAACCTGCTAGATTGCAAGAGATCTAGCACACAAAGCTGGTTGTATTGAGAATCTAGTTTTTCATGTGAAATACAAGTCTGTAAAATCAGTAGTAAGACATGAAAGTCTTGTTTCCTGTTGGCTTGTCTCCAAATCATCCATTTAAGATCATCCTGGTTGATCATGTTGACTAAATTATTTTCATAGCAATTCGGTAATTAACTGAAATACAGTATCAAATAATTCCCATTAGCAATGATAATTAGCAATACTTATTCAGTGCATAGATTGGGGTTAATTTATTTTCTGATAGTCATTCTCATTTGGTACCAATGTTAGATCTCCCAGATTATTTGGAAGCTTCTATTGTGAATGTGTAACTATAACTATACTGTGCTTCTTACATAAAACCATTTCTATGTGTTTGGGTTTCCCATATGATGTCCTGAATATTCACTGTAAAAGATTGCACTATCACCATTGATCATAATCTTCAATGTTTAACTAGCTTGGATCAGTCCATTGAGCTACCCATTCAGCCCATACAATATTGCAGCCTGGAATTTCCAAAGCAAAAGTGATATAATTCAGCCTTGCATAGTTAGTGAAGTTGCTCGTGAGAAGGATCATGGAGAGTGCTATAAGTACTGCCTTTGTAATTTTATAAAAATTGTGGATCACCCCTCAGAAGATATTGCTGTTTTTTGGATAGTGAATTTTTTTTTCTTTTGTAGCTAAGCTGGTGGGTGTGAGGAAGCTGTCAATGTATGAGAGTTCATGAATTGGAATAGACATGATAACAGCTCAGCCAATGACTGTTTGGTGACCAGACGGCTCGGAGCCTGGGTGTGGCTTAGCTTGACTGATTTGTATATAAGAATTGCTTTGCCTTGTAATCTAGTCTCTGTATTATATTGCTTCTGTGAATATAGCTTCTGTGATTTTGTATTCTGTATTCTATGATTTTGGTTCTGGCTTCTGCTGCATGGGTATTGCATCATGCTTTATATTATTGTATATAAAGAAGTTTCTTATATAAATGAATCCTGCTGAATTATTAACTTGTGTGCTGGCTGGATTGCTGCAAACTCTAACAAAAGCAATCTGACAAGTCTGTAATTGACAATTGACAAAATTCTGGCAAAGAAAGGTCAGAAGCAAGGATCTTATCATTAATACTTAGTATAATGATCTTGTTGCCTTTCTTTCACAAAGATGCTAAAAATGTATCGGATCAGCCATTACTTCAATAGCTATCAATGGATATTCTTCATATTGAATAACACACTATTATACTACATAAATGAAACATACAATTTGGGCAGAGTTTATGTGAGACCCAGCATAGATTCAATTTTTGTTTCAGGAAGTAATTTCAAATCAATGTAACTATTTAGGGTAGTGACTCAAAATAAAGAGTATCCAGAGAAGAGAATGAGTGCTAGCTGTCGTTTTCAGAAACAAATCCATTCCTATCTTATGTGCAGTTAAAATAGGAAATCTTGACACTTTATGGATGAACTCAGCATCAGCTCAAAGTTCAACAGGCAAACTTGAGCTGGGGAAAAGAAACTCTGGAGGAGAAAGAGATACTGGTAGTTCCTTGAGGAATCTGGAAAACTGGCAGACATTCAAAAGGTCAAAATGAGAGGAGAGCTTGTTAGGTAGAAATGTGTACACATAGGAAATTCCCAAAATAAAGTAAATGGGAAGTAAATCATAAGTTCATATTTTTTTTATGATAGTCCAGGGAACAGATTTCTTTCCTCTGAAGGTGTAAATCTTTTTTTTATTACAAAAATAAACAGAAAGACGTCACTTTCAAAAAATTTCTGTACCCATGGGTGAACACAGTGATACATACATGTAATTTTGATCCCAGTCTCATTGAAAACATTTTGGTCCTTTTAATTTAATAGAAACTAGAATGACCTTTGGAAAGAATCATTGTTCTTGTGTGTTCTGCTTACAATTATTATAACTATTGTTCTACTAAGAGAAGTTTTTTTTCCTAAATTATCCAATGGACAGATAATAACCGATTCAAAGGTATAAAGAATATATAAAGAAAGGTTCAAAGATATAAAAATATATTAGAACACTATATAATATCCTGGGTACCTTAAAAGAATAGTCTAAGAACATCTAGAGAACCTCTAGAATCAGAAGATGAAGACAGATTAACATTCCAATCATTACCAACTCAGAAAGTTATAGGAACTGATAGAATATCCACTGGAATATGGCAAGAAAAAACAAAGAAACAATCAATGTTCTAACAAAGCTAGGCAACAAATTTGCAGAATGACACTGCAGCAAACTGGCAGAGGTAAATCTACTGAAGTAGTAGGTATTCTGCCTTTTAGGATCAATCATAATTAAAGGAACCAGTCAGTAACACTTCATAATAGCACTTGGTAAACCAACCATGAAGGCCTTGGAAAAGACATTTAAATGTAGTATCTATAGCTACAAAGATCAGAACTGTATTACCTGTGACACTATAGAATTGAAAGAGTGTTGACACTTTTGAAGTTTGGTGTTGAAGAAGATTCCAAAGAATACCATGGACAGCCAAGGAAACAACCTGATGGATCATTGAACAAATCAACCCAGGGTTCTTACCTGAGGCACAAATGATCAAGCTCAAATTATCCCATTTCAAACACAACATTCTAAAAATGTCTCTAATGCTGGGAAAGGTGGAAGAAAAGAGACCAGCAGCAAGATGGATGAGCTTAGTTATAGTGGTGATGAGTGCACTATTGGGACACTTGAAGGAACAGATTAGGGATAGATCATCATGGAGAACATCTACCTATACCAGGGGTGAGTAACTAATTTTTCCAGGGAGCCACATGAAAAACTGGGACTGTTATGGGAATGAAAATAGCATATTATAATAAAGGTGCATAGGCATGTACTTACACAATATGTAAATTGGAAAAAACTAATGCAGTCACCTTTAGAATAAAAGGAATATTGTATTGCTTTTATTGTATAGCAACACTTATTTACATTTGATTTCTGATTGACCTTACGGGCTGGACAGGGACAAGCAAAAAGCTGAATGTGGCTTGGGGTCATAAATGCATATGGTTGCTAGGAGTAAAAAAATGACTTGCTTGCATATACTCAATAAGATAAGATTGCATATAGTTAATAATTTTGAGGGGTGGAGGTGGATTACATAATAGTGCTAATCATATTGTTTTTTTACTAGAAAGTTTTTGTAAGATGGTCATTTTGGATGTGGAAAATGGAAAATCTTTCAAGACGTTTAGCAATTGGACAATAAGGAATAAACTGTAGCAAGCTTAGATTTATCAAGGTTCATATATCAATTATGCACATATTTTACTGCTTAGTCATCTTTATATTCTTTTCAGCCATTATTGTAATGGTACTGATAATTCCCAGAATGAAACTTTCAGGCAAATTTAGACAGACAAATAGTAAGAATGTAATGTTCATAGAGAATTTTAGAAATCTTAAGATGTTTTGCTACTTCCATATCTTTCTTGTTTCAGTAAAATCTTAACAAGAAACACAAGTCATGCTTTATTTCTTTTTTATTAAAAGCTTCATCAAAGAAAAGACAGGTTTAATTCTTACATCCACTGATCTACATAAAACCCCAAGAATGGGGAAAACGGCAGCTATAAGGATTACGATACAAATGAACAAAGAAGGCAGAGTTAAAAAGCAATCTTCTGCAATATAGAACTTTTAATGACATTATGAAACATTACCACAAATATACCCTTGATTTTTACAAGTTAGAATCATTACCTTACATCTTAGGACCTGGGAAATTTACAAAGGCCTCCTCCCTTTACCCCTACATAGAAAATTTATATAATTTCAGAGTCCTAGTTTCTTGAGCTGGTTTCATTTTAACCAAAAGGAAAACAATTTAAAATTAAAAAATTAAATATTTATATGAAATATTGGAACAATTCTTTTTCTTCCATGAGAATCATATAAATAAAATTAACTATTACTTGGTGGGAAGTATGGCTGTTTCAGTATGATCTGATAAAATTCTGTCAGCTTTAAATCTAAAATGAGCAATGAGTAGGATTGTAATACTCGTTCTAAGACCGATATAGAAATCCCTTCGTTGTAGCAAACTATAACCTGACTTAGCTTCTGCTTTGTTTTTGAATATCACCTGAACAATTCATTTAGAACATCTATCAGTAGTTTATTACAGATAAGTTAAGGCCAAGTCATCACACAGTTGAGTGAATATTTTTATTTTACAAGGAATTATTGCTTCTGATGTTCAGATAATAAGATTTGTCAGGAATAGAGGCTTCTAGTATTGTACCCGTCCACTTGGCACAATTAAAAGACATTTTTATGAAGCTATTCCTCAAGTAATTTTGTCATTTGTTGAAATCACATGTGTATCATGTTGGCTCTTCTTTCTGTTGCAGAAATATCTGAAGTTGGTATCTTTGGTCCTTATTTGTCTTTTAAAGACAAGCACTGAAATTCTTATGTCTTCATCAGCTTTCAAAAGAAGAAGGTGCTAAGCAATTGTGAGTAATAATGGATCATTTACAGCTCCTAACAAATGATCATTATGGTGAAAGAACCTCTGATAACTGTCAAAATCCATTTATGAAAGCACCGGCATTTTAATCTCTGTAGAAGCAAACCTGACATTCACTTTTACACTATTTTTTATATATTCCATTTATTTAATTATAAGCAAAGAACATGTTAGTAAATGTTAAAATACTGTTTATTTTCTGAAATCTGAGGTATGAAGATGAATTTAAAGTTGAAATCCACTTTAGGTAATGTAACTATACTAGGTGAAAGAATGATTTCCCCAAAGGATTAAAAGTTCCTTCCTGCTTTCTTTGTATCCTTGGCTGATTCCTAAAATCCACTTCCTAAGGAATAGAATGATCCAGATTATAGTGGGGGGAAAAAATCAAGACAGAAATATGATGGCACAATAAAAGTTTTGTCTTGTTTTTATGTGTTGCATATATAGCACGCATACCAAAAGCAGAGATGTGATCATATTGTTTTA
Source organism: Ahaetulla prasina (assembly GCF_028640845.1). Classification (NCBI taxonomy): domain Eukaryota; kingdom Metazoa; phylum Chordata; class Lepidosauria; order Squamata; family Colubridae; genus Ahaetulla; species Ahaetulla prasina. The sequence goes on from NC_080542.1 coordinate 92,992,497, forward strand.
GTGGAGTTGATATCTTGTCTTTTTTTGACCCGATCCTAGATACAGCCTTATAATTATGCATTATTGTTCTTCATTTTGCAAAGTGTTGCATATGTGTTAAAAACAATGGTGTACTTATAAATACGTAACAATCAACAATGCCAGTACAGAATAACAGAGTTGGAAGGGATCTTGGAGATCTTCTGGTCCAATTGTCTGCTGAAGCAGGAAACCCTATAACATTTCAGACAAGTGGTTGTCCAATCTCTTCTTAAAAACCTCCAGTGTTGGAACACCACAATTTCTGGAGACAAGTTGTTCTACTAATTGCTCTGTTAGGAAATTTCTTCTTAATTCTAGATTGTTTCTTTCCTTGATTAGTTTCCATCCATTGCTTTTTATCCTGCTTCAGATGCTTTGGAGAATAGATTAGCCCACTCTTCTTTGTGGCAGCTCCTTAGTTATTGGAATACTGCTATCACGTCACCCTTAATCCTTCTTTTCATTAAACTACATACCCAATTCCTATAACCATTCATCATATGTTTTAGCCTCAAGTTCCCCAATCATGCTTCTTGCTTTCCTCTGCACTCTTTCTGTAGTAGGGTACCTTGGAGTACCTATTGGATACTTCCCTCCATGTAGATGCAGTTTCATTAAGGACTACACAGTAAGTCCAGCTGGTCAGTCAGTTATGAATTCATCTGGTGATGATGCTGTCTAACCCACATTTTTCTATCTTATCAAGTAATAGGTTATGGTCTATTGTATCAAATACCTAACTGAAGTCCAACGTCTTTTTTATATTGTAACCAAAACTGTATCTTGAGTCTGTCTTCTGGAGTGTTGGCTATTCCTGCCAGTTTGGTTTCATCTGCAAATTTGATGGGTTCCCCTTGTTTAAATCATTGATGAAGATATTGAAGAGTACTGGCCTAAAATAGAACCTTGGGTATCCTACTGCATAATTCCCTCCATGTAAATTAAGGACTATTTGTTGAGTTCAATTGGTCAGCCAGTTATGATTCCATCTGGTGATGATGCTGTCTTACCAACATTTTTCTATTTCATTAAGTAATAGGTTGTGGTCTGTTTTATCAAATTCCTTACTGAAGTTCAAGTAAATTATATCCACAGCATTTCTCTAGTCCATTAATTTTGTGACATTTTCAACAAATACAATAAGATTTCTTTAGCATGATCTGTTTTTGACAAACCTATATTGGCTTGTGGTTATGACTTTGTTGGCCTCTAGGTGCTTGTAGATTCATTCCTTATCTTTTTCAGAATCTTTCCAAATATTGATGTCAGGATGATAGGTCTGTAGTTTCTTGGATCTATTTCCTTTTTTGAAGATGGGAATTATATCAGCTATTTTCCAGTCATTTGTAGTTCCCCGGTGTCTAGGATCTTTGAAAGATATCGTTCACTTGTTCTGAGATCACGTCTTCCAGTTCCTTCAGAGCCTTGGGGTGTAATTCATCTGATCCTGATGATTTGGATTCATCTAGACTGGATGGGTATTCTCTTACCATTTTCTTGCTGATTTTCACTTGCAAAATTCTGAATTTTACAACTTTTTGATGAGTTTTTTTTCTTTTGTATAAAGATGGAGAAAAAAAGGAGCTAAGCAGTTCCGTTTTCTCTCTGTTGATCGTCACCTTCTTGCCATTTTCTCCATTCACTGCCAAAAAGCTGACTCAGTGGTAGCTTAATTCTGCTGTCAATCAGTCACAAAATGCTTAATTGTTTAACAATTGGCTTTCAGGAGTGGTGAAAGCCAACTCTAACACACCATTTGTAACATGCATGATGATATTATGCTTTATTTAAAATTAAATCATCTAATTGTGTAGAAAAGTTTGATAACATAAAAAAGAACTTTTCAGAAATATGTGCTGGGCTTTCCTTTACAGTTACAGAATACTGCTTGAACATCCTTAGCCTATTCAAAAGAAACAAAGAACCATTATCCATTTGTTTATCAAAAACAATTTCATATTAAATAAAGCATTGAAATAAAAAGTTGACTATGTATGACTCAAATACAACTATCTTAAATCCCAAATTTGGCTTTATCACCATGAGGTTGATTCATTGTGTGAAGCCCATTAGCCCAGCTCACAGAAGACTTTTATTAGATAGATAATAGTTTAAGTGATGTTATTTAAACCTGTTCCACTCACATTAGTCTCAGCTAATGAAGAGAACAAGGCTGATAATGCCATCTTCAGGCTTCAAGTTACAAATCAAAGCAACTTTCTATGCATTTCATATCATTTCTTAAATACCATAGGCAAGATAATTTAGATCAAAATCCTGTGACATATTAAAAATAAATTTTATTACTACATTGCAGGCATTCTTAAGTCTGCTGGGTTTGATAGACAAACTTACAAAGACATATCCTTCATTATTCTGAATAATGTCAAATGAGTTTAAATATTTAACCTTGCTGTAAGAATCACTTATTTGCTTAATCAACAGTTTTATGAATTTTATGAGTTGTATGTAGCAAAAAATACAACATGATGGTTTAATTCAAAAGAACCCACACACATACTTCAGAACAAACAGCTGCAATGACACTAATAGGGCAGTCTGATCTTGCAACTCTACTAATTTGGACAAGGTTTTGATAGGACAGAAAAATAAAAAATATTGACCAGCTGGAGGGGAAAACAATTTTTTAAAATTCTGTGAATGGTTGGCTCCAAATAGGAGGTTCATGGATAAAGTAGAAATTAAACTGCAAATTCAAAAGCCTCCGTTTTGCAGCAAAAGTACCCTCTGTTGATTGCTCAGCTATGTGAGTTGGGAATTAATGAAATCCTTAAAAAAAATCAGCGAAATCACATGAAAGAAACCCCCAGTTCTTAAATGTATGGCACACACTGACAAGGCTTTATATGTGGTGGATCATGTCACAGTACACCTGGTCATTTCTACTTGGAATTCTCTCTATGCTTCTTGGAAAAAGTAGAACCTTGTAATCAGAAATGTAGCAGGAAAAGCATATTCAGAAGAAATTTAAACATCCCTCAATATTGTTGAAGACTGTCAAATATGTCTCTCTTTACATACAGTATATATATCTAGTATGTGTGTATGCATATATGTGTGTGCATCATATATATATGCATATATATGTATGTGTGTGTACATTATATATATATATGCATATATATGTACATATGCATATACATATACGTAGACACATATGGTTTCTTGCTCCAATACTTGAATTAAATGCACACTAATTAAAAAGATCTGAGGAAAGGCTTTCTGAATCCTGGTGATATTGAAATCCAGCCTAGGTTTATTCTGACATTATTGCAATGATATTAGTTTTCCAAATCCCATATTTCAGTAGTCCAGCACTGGGCTGTCTTATAAGCAACTGGATAACCATCATCATATTATCTCAAAACCAGCAATCCCATCTCAGAAGTTGATGAAGCTGAGGAGGGGCTAGCAGAGGAGGGTAAACTGTGGTTATCCAGAAAGCCTGGTAAATTCCTCTGCACAAGTAGAAGTCTTGTCTGCATTGCTGTTTTATGTCATTACCCATATCAGGATTGGAATAATAAAACTTTCAAAGACTAGATGTACAACCCAAAGTATATTTCTATATGATATCAGACTAGGAAAATATGATCATCTGGGCATAAGGAATTAACTCCTGGTTCCATAAACTATCTTCCTGGAATGAAACAAGGCTATTTAGGTGCCCAGTATAATTTTTAGTGGTTTTAGCACTGTGAGAAATAATAAAATGCTTTAGGAAATTGTCCTTTTCACTGTTAAGGTGGTATGGGTTAAATACATTCACTGAGCAGAGATTACAGATGACATTGTGAAATAGATTTATATAGATATACTGTTGATGCAAAATCTGCAATCTCCATGTGCTTTTGGACCTTAGACGTATTATCTTTTCTCCTCTAATTTACATTGCACTTGAGTTCTGGAACATTCCAATCTTCTCTAGATTGTGGCATCACATAAAGAGATGTATGCCTATGAAAGAAGGGAAAATTCTAAGGTCTTACTAAATGAATCAAATGTCTTTTGATTTTTAAAAAGTTAGCTCTGTCAATCTAAAGTTAAAATGATTATAACCATTCTCCTATCATTAGAAACTTTCCTATATTTTATTCCATGTTGGGGTCAGATTTAGAGTATATGCTGACTTTTTCTAGGAGATGAAAAATAATTTCTTCATCTATGACACTGACATCATATAGTTAATATAAGCAGATTGATGCATCAATGTCATAAAACTTGTAAATATTGAACCCAAATTATATAGCCTCCTTAATGCTGTTTTAAAGTCTGTTGGGTATAAATGCCCATAAAGTCTGTTGGGTATAAAAGGATTAATAAAATTAAATTTGAAATGAAGGATTAGCTTTTGATTTTCTTTAGGCATGTTCAACTTTAGATTACAGCAGTTTGGCTCAAACATAGTCTCTAGGCTATCAATTATTAACTTGGTGATGCATCAAAGGAAAATCTATTAAACAACAATTTATTGGAAAAAATATGTTACTTTTCCATTTATAATGACCAGGTAGATAAAGCACTTAGTTGACTTTGGCTGATTTTAGAAAGGTAAGGAGGAACAATCCTGATTGTTGGATAGGATCCATCAAGAAATACAATGATACAGACAAGACTTGAAAGTAAAATAAAATTAATAATAATAATTCAGAAGAAGGCATACTATGTCTCTCATTAAAGAAAACACAAAGATGTGTCACTAAGAGTCACACTTGATTCAAGAGACTTTACCCTTTTCATTTATTTGCAAAATGGTAGAATTGCTAGGATGCCACAGGATAAAAACATATAAAGTTCTCAGACACCAGGTGACAATGATGAACTAATGGTTAGGAGGAAGAGGAAGATGCCTGACTTAATGAAAAATCCTACACTGGTTTTGAACCTGATTGGGGAAATAGACCCAAAGAAAATGATGCAAAGTATAAAGAAAACAGCAGAGGGCTGATCCAAAACAAAAAGGTATCTCAGCCATATCCATCTGCCACATGGTAGCTACCTTACAGCCTCATTGTCAACAACAATGAGACTATTCTTTGCACCAAAGTAGTATTCACAAGACAATTAAAAAACAAACAAGCAAATCCACAACACATGCTTCTTTCATATTAAACAGAATTGTGCCACAGGAGAATAAACGCTATATTTACAGGGGAGGGAGGGAGGGAGGGGGAGAGAGAGAGTGGGAGGGAGGGAGGGAGAGAGGGAGAGAGAGAGAGAGAGAGAGAGAGAGAATAAAAAGGAAGAAAACCAGGCTGGCTTGATCATTTTTCTCATACCCCTTTCAATAGGCACACCTATTCCAAATGAAAACAAGGGGGAAAAATCAAGGAATGTTCATAGAAAGTAATAGCATTGGCAAAGCATGTGAAAAAAGGAAGCTAGAAATCCTTATTAATATATTATTTTCTCTGTGTGGTTGTTTTAATTATCTATGTGGTTACTGAAAACTAGATGAATTTCAAATAACCAGGTACTTTTCATTATGCCAGCCAGGAGACAACCTGTTTTCCTTTTTCTTCTTCTTCATCTTCTTCTTCTTCTTTTTTTTTTGCTTTTTAATGTTTGCATTGAGCAGCCATTTTGAGGGGGTGTGTTATCCAACACCCAACCCTCCCAAATACGAAATACTACATTAAAAATAAAGAACTGTTTTTAGTATTCTTAAAAAAATACTCAATTTCTTTAAAAAACATCATTTAAATGTAACCATGGATTCTGTGCACAATAATGCTCCTGCCAAAACCTTGTGTTATTTCACTAGGCTCATGTAGGAGTCATGTTTAATTGTCTATGTCATTGATATTAAAATTGGGTAAGTTGAATCTCTTTGATTCTCCTTCCCTCCCCCCAAAAACATGTGTTATTATTTTTCATTTTGCTTTCATTTTTCAATATGATTACCCTGTTTTTTAATACATCACAGTCACTGCACTGAAGTCTATTTTTTTCCTAAAAAAGGATCATTTTAAATGCTTTATCTTCTCAAAATGATACATTGTACTTATCTACCCCATTCATAAATACCAGTTCTAATTTGAGGACAGAAACTTTTAGGAATTAGTGCAGGTTCCATGAGTTCCATATATATATATATATATATCTCCTTAACTCCTCTTTGTCTAAATAGTGCTGTCTAAAAGAGATGATCCCTGGACTGTGCCACATCTAGCAAAGAATAAGTAAATTGGAAATGGTTGGAAAGTTCATTTTAAAATGTTTTCTCCATAGACAGTTGGGGAAAAAAGTCCTTCTTCAATCACTATGAATGGGAGATGGAATTTTCCTGGATCCTTCATATATTCCTAGATTCCTAGATTCCATATATTCTTTTATCTTTTAAAAAATAAGTTTGCACTGATTCAACATAGTCATTCTTGTCTTTTACCTAATTAAGCTAATCACTGATTGTCAGTAAACATATGAAGACAACAGAAATCCATTTAATAAAAAGTGATTGTTAATTTCATGCTTGCATGAAAATTAACACAAACCATTTTAAACTTTTATCTTGGTTGCGACAATTGAAAAACATTAACCATTTTCAGTGGCCTCTTCCAAGTGACTCAAATACCGTCCGGACGATGATCATGGATGGTTCACAGCACTGAAAACCAATACAGGGAAAGAACAGGCAAAAGAAAAAGCCCATGGGATGATATAAGGAAGGAAGACTCCTGCTTCAGTAAAAAAGAAAAAAAAATACAGAAAAGCACAGAAAAGGTAAAAGACACTTTGAATAACTGGCAACTGAAATCTTCCTCGTATTTTGCTAAGTGTTGTTAAGTACCAACTAATCAGAATTTTTGATTAGAATCCCAAATTCATAGAATGTAAAATAACTAGTGGAAGAAAATTTAAACAATACACAAAGATAACAAGTGGACCGGCCATATTAGTCAAACAAAGATTTTTTTAGAAAGAAATAAGAAAAAAATAAAATAAAATAAAAACCTTCTATCTTCTTAACTGTGGTAGGGTGTCTTTTCATCTTTGGTATAAAACAGGCCATCCATAGGCTGCATTTGATCACAACTAGGAAAGACTACAGAAATTGTCAACAATTTCTTCTAGCTATTGCTTTTTTGCACTTTTTTGACCATAAGCTCCTATCTAAGATTTTTCCCCAATGCTTTTAAGCTAGGTGTTTGCAATGTGACAAGCAAAGCAGACTAAAAACTTTTTAAAGCTCATAAAAAAAGACTGCAGATAAAAAACTCTAATGCTCTGGCCAACAAACACATTTTGTAAATTAAAAAAAAACTGAACCCTCCCTACCAATTCTTTAAAATGCAAGTTGACCTCCTTCTCAAATAATTTTATTATAAAATACTTTAGCTTTTTTGATTCTTCTCTGTCAACACTAAGAAAGTTCATAAAAGTCTCCGCTTTTTTTTCAATTCTTGAAGTTGTCAGTTCCTTTATCAATAGTTTTTGTTTAATATTTTCTGTTTAGTACAGTTTTTATTTTGTTGTTGTTTGTTAACCCTAAAAATTCAGTCTGTTGAACTTCAGCACCAGTTGATCCAGGTGTACATACATTGGAATCTATTTGCTTTTCTTCTACCAAAACGTTGATAGCTTGCCTTGAAAGCCTTCGACATCCTTAAAATTAAGGCAATTAAGATTCAATATAAATCTTTCTTAAACATTTCTTTTAAAAAAATCAAACACATTATGCACACAAATTCAAAAGGAAAGACACAGTTGATTTCAACAAGGGCAAAGAATTAGCTGGATTCTTGAGGAACACCACTGGTTTTCATCTCAGCTTTTTCCCTCTTATTATCATCATTCTTGTTTTTTTGGGAAACCAAAAACCAAACCAAACCAAACCAAACCAAACCAAATGAAACCACCAAACCAAACCAAACCAAACCAAACCCAAAACAAAAAACAAAACAAAACAAAGAAAACAAAACAAACAAACAAAAAGTATAAATGTACAGTTCCAAGTAGTAAATTCTGAATTTCAAATGTTCATTCAGATAAAACCCAGTATTTTGCCATGTTTTCCCCTTTAATTAAAAAAATTAGCAAAAATAAAACTATCAGACTATATGACCAAACAATTTGCACAGCACATAGAAACACTCTTGCTGGGTAAAGTAGAAAATGAGAAAAAAAAATGTCGCCGCCTGTGCAAACGGGAAGCCAACTTCTTGTTCAATGAAGTTTTTTCATTCAAGGCAAACTTTGCTGACCGACATTTTTCAGGTCTGCTCATTGTCTGTAAAACAATGAATTAAAACATTCATTAAGTAAAATAGCTGTCTTTTAAAAATCTTATTTCTTTTGAAGCTAAATTTCCTTAGCCTAGAGAGAATGAATTGTAAGCATAAATTCAGTTATTTGTAATTTTCTTTAAAATTGGTTTGAAGGTCACACTCAATGAAGAACATATGGTTTTCTCATGAATTTTTTGGATTTCAGTAATTTCTTTGAAATATTGCAAAAATGTAGCACATCATGGGGTAGCATAATTTGAAAGAATATTTAAGATGCAATGAACATCATTGTTGACAGCTGCCAACATAATTCCAAAACATCCTAACCTCAAGGAACTGGTAGGAACCCATGAATGCCAATCCCTTGAAACGTTGTTCATTCCCTGAACAACAAATATATCTGCTTCTTGTACCTCTAAATAAGTTAAACTTATACTCTACTGAAATTTTGCTTTGGCAATATATACAGCTCTGAATTCTGAATTTTTTAAAAAGTCTTAAAGTCTACCTGGATTACTTGAAGGAGCTCTTGAGCCACGTCATGATCAAAGTAAATTTCCTGATGTCAAATGGCTATATTACACGATTTATTTGGGGAATACTATAACATATAGCAGTGAAAGAACTGCTACTAAGATGCAACTTAAATTTTAAAAAATACCTAGGAATTCCAAATATTAGTATTTCTGTAATTCAGTCAATTCCTTTGAATCCAACTAAATGGCAGTACCAAGTCAATGTTGGCTGATCTCAGAAAGCTAAGCAAGCTTTGACTAGTACATGGATAGGAGAAAACTGGGAAAATTGCAATGCTTTAAGCTAGACTTGAAAATTGGAAAAAAAATATCCCAGAAGACAATGGCAAAACACTTTTATACTGTTGTAAAGAAAACTATGTGGAAATGTTCATGAAGTAACCAGAGTGGAGCTCAAATCAAGGGAGACTTTACCTTATTCATATCAGTGGGGTAACAGACTTCCCTTCCTCCAAGGAAACTTCCTGTTTTTGCATGAGGACTGTTTTGGTTTTATATTTTTCCAAGGAGAGACCATTCTTAGATCAGTGGTTCACATAGATATAAAGAGGTGGATACTTTGGAAGCTGGTTTCTATTGGATATAAAATTAAACACACCTCTGATTTTGATTTGAAAGAAAAGCAGGCCGCACATTTGACCAAAAAGTTTTAAAACCTTTTTGAAAGGATTTGTTAAAGATTTTTGCCTGCCCCATGATAGAAACAAAACTGTATATATGTCTTTTCATACATCTACAGCCATTTTGTCATTACATTTAGCATGTACAGTGATGTAATAAGCATGTATTACTGAAGTATTAAGGGTTCAACACCTCTATCACATATTTATCACTCAGTCTTAGAAGGCTGTAGCAGTTCCCTTCAGCACAATCTGCACTGTTACTTTCAAGAAAGTCCCATCTAATTAGATGGCCTTAATATGTGAAAAGGATTATGATTCTTTATATAAATTGAAATAGCAGCCATCCACTGTTTAATGTTGTTTGATGACAAACTTTTATCTATGTTTATCTGTGTATCTATATAGACAGCAAAAAATACATGTAATTTATGTAACATAAAATAGAAAATGATTGAGCCTATTTTTCACATCAATTCATCAATTTCACATAACCATCAATTCAATGGTTATGTGGATATTGACACTCTTAATGAATCTGGAATTGTGTTTAAGAAAAAAATCTGATTTTTGTGGAATTAAAATCATCTTACTTTGACTGTTGGTATGAATATGCAGATGCATGTTCACTGGATGTTTCGACAGCCATCTGTTGCTGTTGACCACTGGATTCCTGTGATGAAGGTGCTACTGTCTGTGGAGAGGTTTCAGCAACTACACCCTGAAGAACATAGAGCATCTTATAGTTTTGACTATGATCGGCAACTTATAGAATACAATACAGCACTTAACTATCTTCATTATTTAAAGGGCAGTTGTACCATTTTTTTTATTTTGTCAAGTCTCAGATATACTAGGAGTCATGGGTTGCTAAACTATTTATTTAATCAAATTTATTGCCTTGGTTACAATCACAACTCTATTATTAGGATATCAATGTTATAAAGTTTTAAAGAAAAGCACACTATAGTGCCACTTTGCACCAACTGCTGGAACAGCTTATTTTTATAATTTATTTATAATTTATATTTTTATACCGCCCTATACCCTGATATACTCTCGACTGCTATCATTTAACAAGACAGTCTCATTTGGATTTCATCAAAAGAAAATTAAAGTTATTTGTTCTTTTAGTGAAATCAGAATTAAACAGTTCAATAGTAAGCAACAACAAATGAAGATGGAAAACCAGGAAAATAAAGATGTTTTCTAGTTAACTGTGCACTGGCAGTACAGGTAGTCCTCAACTTATGATCACAATTGAGCCCAACATTTGTATTGTTATGGGAGACATTTGTTAAATAAGCTTTGCCTGATTTTACAGTCGTTCTTGCCCCAGTTGTTAAGTGAATCACTGTAGTTGATAAATTAGTAATCCGGTTGTTAAATGAATCTGGCTTACCTCTGACTTTGCTTGTCAGAAGGTTGCAAAAGGTGATCACATGACCTTGAGACAAAGGAACAGTCATAAAGATGAAATAGTTGTCAAGCATCTGAATTTTGATCACATGATCATAGGGATGCTGCAAAGGTCGTAACTTTGAAAATGGTCATAAGTCACTTTTTTCAGTGCCATTGCAACTTTAAATGGTCATTAAATGAACTATTGTAAGTCAAGGACTACCTGTATGCCAAATCTATCTGCCCACTGGGAATTAAGTTCAATATTTGTGCTTAGTCTGGCACTTAGACTAAGTCCTTTTCCATGAAATCAAGTTAGTTAAGCTTGTAATAGCTAACAGACAAGTACAGAAATGAAACTTTTTCAAATGTGACAGGTTTGTCTCATCCTCAGTCTAAGAGCAACCTTGCTATTAAGAAAGAGGATCTTGGGGAAGGAGGACATCAGTTCACTGGGTAACCTGATTCATTGAAAAGCTTTAAGAGATGAAAAATTGAAAAGATGCCTAGCACTTGTTCGTAGAAAAATGAATGAATGAAATTGTCACAGCTATGGTCTCACATTTGGGAGTATACACAAATTATAACAATAGTACCTTGATGAACGTATCTTTTCTTTTCTTTTATGTACACTGAGAGCATATGCACCAAATTCCTTGTGTGTCCAATCACACTTGGCCAATAAAATTCTATTCTATTCTAGTAAACCATTTCTGCTCTTGTTGTTTCTGTATATTCCTATCCAGGAACTCTGTTCAGAGTTACTTGAATCCTTCTTGAAAGGAATGACCTGGAAGATTCCACTGCTGTAATATATTTGTGACATTCACATATGTCCTAAATTAAATACTATTCTGATAGATTCTAGTGAGATGCCTGAAGTGATGTCTTAAAAAGTAATCTGAGATTCTTTTTGAGATTTCTTGTAGGCAGCTAGAGGTTGAGAAATGCCTCTTTTGTGAGTGCAGTTGGATTTAGAAGTGACAAATGTCTCTTTAATGATTGGGTACCATTTTTCTGAACTGGTTGAGGCTACTAGTGAAGTCATCATCCAAGATGCAGATAGATGTAATCAATATGCAGGCAAACGGTATATTTAGACCCTCAGGTGACCAGGTAATTCCACTGTGGTTCTGTTTTGATATCAAAAGAATCAGGATTTATAGAGAAAAGTTCTACTGTATAGCAAGCTGAGTGGCTGCGGTTTCATCAATTCAGGTAGTCCTCGACGTAGGACAATTGAGCCCAAAATGTATATTGCTAAGTGAAACATTTGTTAAGTGAATTTTCCCCCATTTTATGACTTTTGTTGCAACTGTTATTAAGTGAATAATTACAGTAGTTAAGTTAGTAATACAGTAGTTAAGTGAATCTGGTTTCCCCATTGACTTTGCAAAAAGTCGATCACATGATTCCAGGTCACTGCAACCATCATAAATATGACTCCGTTTCCAAGCATCTGAATTTTTATTACGGCACCATGGGGATGCTGCAACAGTCGTAAGTATGAAAAATGATCATCTCTCTTTTTTCAATGCTGTTGTAACTTTGAATAGTCCCTAAATGAACTGTTGTAAGTCAAGGACTACCTGTACTGTTTCTGCGAGACTTAACTATTTTAGTATTTAGTTGTATTTCACCAGCCAGAACTCAAATGTAATTTAGGATCTTCCTGGACTCACAGTTCTTACTCAAAAAGTAAGAGGCAGATATTTACCTGAGTTGGTAATTTCTTGATTGGGGTAATGTTTAGGGCTTGGTTACTGATCTGATATTAATTCTGCTGTTAATCTCTTTTTATTTGGGCATTGATTGCTGGTCAAAAGTATTTTGGTCTTTTTCATTAGTTTTTAGCTTCTTGGTTGCCTCTTTTGAATGGTATGTAGATATTTTTATCTCTATATGCCTACTGATGGCTGATTTGTCTGAAAGTCAAGATTCCAGGAATTCTCTTGTGTTTTTGGATTTAGCTTGGTCTAGAATGCTTACAATTTCCCAGTTTAAAGTATTTAACCATACTTTATCTATCCATGTGTCATGCAATTCAGGCATTTTCACCATGTCTTCTGACTAGTAATTTGTGTTCATGGATGCACTCTCCTAGTCTTCTGCCTGTCTGTATATAGCAGCTGTTACAATCCTTACACTGCAGTTGTATGTGACCCCTGGTTTTTCTTCTGAAGCTACTGGGTCTTTTGCTTTACTTAGGATATTTTGTAGGGCTTTAGTTGGTTTGTTCTATGCTGATGCTATGTTGTTATAAGTCATTTTAACACTACTAATATTAAAATACTAATATTGCTTTTATTGCAAGATTACAATAATAGCATCTTGCAAGTTTATTTTTATTTAAGTAAATTTAAACTGATAAAACATACTCAGAAATAATGACTTAGTCTGAAATGTCCCTAATTAATTAAAAAAAGATCTAACACTTACCTGATGGTTCTACATGCATGTAAATTAGGAAGGGACCCTATTGGTTGAGATCATGTATTTTAATCTGAGGAATGGTACTAGACACGATTGATGTCAGTAATATTTTAATTTTAAGTTACATAACAGATAACTGGTTTTTATCATAGATTTTATTTGATATGTATTATTTTATTCTTGAATTTTTAATTGTATATTTAGTGAGTGTTTTTTTTTTAATTTGTTCTGGACTATGGCTGTAATAAACTTACTTACTCCAAAAAAGATCTAAAAGTCATAATGGCAGTTCAATGAGACTTTAAATTCAGTGAGACAAAAGCATTTCTTCACAGATAATCTACATCTGATCTAGGAATTCACTAGCTCAGTGCAATGAATTGAACTGAACTTTGATAGAGAACAGGTCTTTCAGGGGATATTAGCTCAATATTAAGTCCAGATTGGAGTAATGCCAGCAGCGGGGGAACAACATGGTGGGGAAAATATATCTTCTGATTATGACCACTCCAGAAGCATCTGATTAGCCACATGAGAAACAAAATGTGGATTGAAATGGGCATTGGCTTAACTGGGAAAATATGCTTTATATTTTTCAAAAAAAAAAAGAGAGAGAGAGAGAGAGAAAAGAAAAAAGGAATGAAGTTTGTGGCACACAACACATAATATCCATCTCATGTTTTATATAGTAATTTAGAAACATTTTAAATCATATAAGTCTATATATAATACAATTGTAATATAGCAATGTATACATTTTAACATTGCATACATAGTTGCTAAGAATGTGACAAAATAATATGCTTATAGAATTAGTTTTCTAATGTAACAGAATAAGAGAAGGGACCTTGGGGTCTTCCAGTCCAACCACCTTCTCAAGCAGAAGACCTATACTATTTCAGACATGTAGCTGTCCGGTCTCTTCTTAAAAGTCTCCAATGATAGAACACCCACAATTTCTGAAGGCAAACAATTCTATTGGTTAATTGTTCTGTTAGGAAGTTTCTTCTTAATTCTAGGCTGCTTCTCTCTTTGATTAGGTTCCATCCATTATTTCTTGTCTTGCCTTCTGGTGCTCTGGAAACTAGGTTGACCCCTTCTTCTTTGTGGCAACCTAACAAATATTGGAACTGTTAGATTGGGCAATTGAGGAGACCCGAGACCAGGCTTGTGACAACAGCTTTTTTATTTAGAGTGAGACTTCAGCAAAAACACAGGCAGGATGTTCTCCTTTTATACACACCTGGATCAGTTGACAACCAATAGGATTTAAATGTTTTCCCGCTGAAATTCCCTCCAATGGGAACATACACAACACTCTTCCCCCCCCCCCTCCGAATGCACTTCGCCTTGGTCTTGCATATTTTAACATACCTAATCGCGTAGATAAGTAGGGCGTTCCCTGTGTCTACTTGACCTGCGCAGTTCAGTTTTGGCGGGGGAAGCATGCTGGTTGGAGGTGCTTTCTGCACCTCCCAGCTCTTCCATTGGGGCCCTGTTTTGTGGATTATTGGCAGCTATTTCTTCAAACCCTTGTGGCTTATTTGCTGCTGTGTTGGTGGTGGAGTCTAGCGGTGGACCGGAGCTGCTCTGGACACCAAAGACCTCAGGTAAGTCAACCAGTCCTTTCGGGTTTGAGTTAGCTGTTGGAACAATCGGATTGTAGTTAGGGTTGGAATTTTGGACTGTTCATTTACGGAGTTGATCGATATGCCTCTGTTTGATTTTCCTGTTTCCTATGTCTATTTTATGATTTGGGACCGGATTTTTCTACTATTTGATTGGCTAACCATGTCGTGCCTTCCGAGTAATTTCTTGCAAAAATTGGGTCGCCTATTTTGAACTTCCTTGTTCCCTCTCCTCCCCTCTGGTAATTATCTGGGAAGTAATTTGGATTGAGGCGATCCAGGGTACAACGAAGTTTGCACCCCATGAGATGTTCAGCCGGGCTTAGGCCCATGGCCGGGTAAGGCGTACCATTCTGGGCAGTTAAGAAAGTGTCAATTATTCTTGCCAGTCCCCTGGTCCCAAACGTGCTAATGCTTCCTTTGTGGCTCATACAAATCTTTCAGCCAAACCGTTTGTTGTTGGTTTGTAAGGCGCCAAGAGTGCATGGTGGATCTCCAAACTGGCCAGGTAGCTCTCTAACTGTAATGAAGTGAATTGGGGGCCATTGTCGGATACCAGGGTGTCTGGAAGGCCATGTGTTGAGAATAATTTCCGAAGAACTTGGACCACTGTATCAGTTGTTGTCAATTTCATTAGGAACACCTCTAACCATTTTGAATATGCATCGACAATAATTAAGAAGTTTTGGCCATGAAATGGGCCAGCAGAATCAATGTGGATTTGGGACCAGGGGTTTCGGGGCCGTTCCCATTCATTTACGGGGGGGGGGGGGGCTGGTCTAGACTCTTGGCATGGCGAGCACTGTGCAATCCAGTTTTCTATGTCCTTATCTATTTGTGGCCACCAAACGTAACTTTTGGCAAGACCATTCATGCGAACTATCCCCGGATGGCTCTCATGCAACATCTCCAAAACCCTGGTTCTTAATGCTACAGGTACCACAACCCTGTCTCCCCACAACAAACAACCCCCTTGTGTGGCTAGCTCATTCTGCTTATTACTGCAATCCTTGAATTCATCTGCCAATCTGCCCGTGGGCCACCCTCTCAGTACCCAACCCATGACCATTCTTATTTGAATGTTGTGGCGCAATGCTTTTGCTAGTGCTGTTGAAGTCAATGGACCCGTTGTTATAGACTCAATGAGTAGAGCCAGCAATCCCAGGGTTGGATCATCTACCAGCCTCGGGAATGGGCATCTGCTTAGAGCATCAGCATGGGTTAAGTCTTTGCTGGGGCGGTGGACCAGTTTGTAGTCATAGGCTGCCAAAAACAATGCCCATCTTGTCAGCCTAGATGATAGAGTGATGGGAGTGGGTTGGTCCCCAGCCAACAGTCCTAATAGGTGACGGTGGTCAGTAACGAGTTCGAATTGTCTCCAAAACGGTATTCGTGAAACTTCTTTACCCCAGAGACCGCAGCCGGGGCTTCCTTGTCCAGCTGGCTATAGTTCCTTTCTGGGCTGGACAGAGTTCGGGAGAAGTAAGCAATGGGTGCCTCGAAGCCATTCAGCAGCCGATGGCTAAGGACAGCCCCTGCTCCAAAAGGGGATGTGTCGCAGATTAGGACCAAAGGCAGAGTTTGATTATACTGGATTAGGAGACTGTCCTTCGTCAGGAGTCTCTTAACTTTAGAAAATGCGTCTGCTTCCTCCTTTCCCCAGACCCAAGGTGTTTTGTTAGCCAACAGTCTGTGAAGGGGTTCATCCACTGTGGCTTTTTGTTTTAAGAAAACAGTGTAGAAATTCAGGAGGCCCAGGAAAGCTTGCAGTTCTGTCTTATCCCTGGGGGTGGGCACCTCCTTTATTGCTTTAATTTTAGACTCCATGGGGTGGATGCCTGCCTGGTCGATTCTGTAGCCCAGGAATTCAACTGATGGTACCCTATTTGACATTTTTCTCATTTTAATTGAAGTCCTACGTTTCTAAATGTCGTCAGGACTTCTCAAAGTCTAATCATTAGCTGGTGATGGTTGTCAGCAGATACCAAGACCTAAATAAGGCATTACCCCAGAGATTCCTTGTAACAGTCTTTCCATCAGGTTTTGGAAAAGTCCTGGTGCCACACTAACCTCAAATTGTAAACGAGTGCATTTAAATGCCCCTCTGTGGGTCACTAATGTCTGTGCTTCTGCCATGGCATTGTCAACGGGCAATTGTTGGTAAGCCTGGGCTAGGTCAAGTTTTGCGAAAACTTTTCCTGAACCCAAAGAGTGCAACAAATGTTGCACTACTGGCACTGGATATGTGCTCTTCTGTAGGGCCTTGTAGTCTGCACAGATGCGGACAGACCCATCGGATTTGATGGGAGTTACTATGGGGGTTTCCAGTGGTGGGATTCAAATAATTTAACAACCGGTTCTCTGCCCTAATGATTTTTTCAAACAGCCAGTTCATCAAACTGCTCAGAAAGTTAACAACCGGTTCTCCCGAAATGGTGCGAACTGGCTGAATCCCACCACTGGGGGTTTCCCATCAAGCATGGTTGATGGGGACGAGGATTCCCTGCTGGACTAACTTGTCCAGTTCCTTATCTATTTTGGGTTTAAGGGCAAAGGGGACCCTCCTTGCTTTTAGTCTAATGGGTGCTATTCTGGGGTCTAGGTTGAAGGAAATAGTGGTCCCCACGTACTTGCCCAAGATTCTGGCGAAAATGTCTTGGAATTCATGAAGTAGGTCGTCCTTCATGTATTGGCAGTTTGCTTGAATCTCTAGCACCCCGTAGAGACTGATTCCTAGGGGACGGATCCAATCCCAGCCCATGAGACTTGGGAGGCTGCCTCGCATGATGGTGACTGGTAGCTTCTTTTTGTGTTGCCCGTAAACAACATTTACGGTGGCAATGCCATCCACAGGAACTCTGTTCCCTTGGAAGTCATGTACTCGCAAGTATTGTGTTTGTAGTTGATTCCTCTTTATGTGCGGCAACAATTCTCAAACTGTAGACCAGGATACGATGGTGATGAGTGATCCAGGTCGATCTCCATCTTGATCCGCTGTCCGTCCACGGTGACCATGGTGTATGTTTTTTCTTCTGGTTTTGTGCCAGCGCTGCCGATGTTGACTTGGTTTGAATTCACAATCTTTTTGTGGTGGCCATTTTGTTCGTGCTTGCGCAGTAATGGCTGCTGGCTAGCTGGCCGCCATTCTCCCCGATCTCTTTGGTGGGAAGGTTGAATTGGTACCGTAGCCCTGCAGACGGTACCAAATGGCCTTTCTTCCTGCAGCGGCGACATGTTGCATCACGGAAACGGCAGTTGTTCCTTTGATGGCCTCCCCGCAGCTGGAGCAGGCGAATCTGCTATTTCGGGGGGGGGGACAATCTGTTCGGCAAACTGCTGCTGCCTCGGTTTCTTCCTCCCCCTTGTCAGTTGAGCTGGTACCTGGTGGCTCTGCTTGGGCAGACTCGTAGTGAACTGGGGCAGTCCATGTGGCTGCCAGAGCCTTGCTTGCCCCTGGCTGTTGCATGTTTGCGGCAGCTAGGTTGGACAGTTCATACCCCTTAGCTTCATCAAACGCGATTTGCAATGATAGGTTGTGCTTCGCTAGGAGTAGTTGTCTTAGCTGGACATCCCTTATGCCACAAAGAAACTGCTCTAGCAGGGCTTCATCTAGGGATTGCTTGTAGTCAGCCAAGGTGGCTGCATCTCGAAGCGCGGCGATGAAGTCGGTGATTGATTCTCCCTCTAGCTGGAACCACTAGCAGAATTCGTACCGCTTGGCATATTTCAATGGGGCCGGTGCGTAGTAAGATTGAAGTGTGTCCTTTAGGATGGTCCAATCCTTGCTGGACTGGTCTAGGAGACAATAGGGCCGACGCCATTCTGAAAACCCTCGGACCACAATTGTGAAGGAAAAGTGCCCTTTTCCGATTGTCCGGCAGTAGGTGGTTGTCATTTGCCTCGAG
The DNA here is from genome assembly GCF_028640845.1 of Ahaetulla prasina. NCBI lineage: Eukaryota > Metazoa > Chordata > Lepidosauria > Squamata > Colubridae > Ahaetulla > Ahaetulla prasina. The sequence goes on from NC_080542.1 coordinate 93,011,290, forward strand.
GAAACAATCGAATCTTGCCATGAACATGTCCCACACCCTTCAATCAAACCCTGATTGAAGGGTCTCAAATTGCTTGCAGATTTAGCCATCTTGGTAGCTACTCAGGAGGGCTGGTTCTCTTTGTCCCTGGTCCGTGCAGCTGGCCTGGGTGGTTCACCTTCGTTGCCAATGTTAGATTGGGCAATTGAGAGACCCGAGACCAGGCTTGTGACAAGAGCTCTTTTATTTAGAGTGAGACTTCAGCAAAAGCACAGGCAGGATGCTCTCCTTTTATACACACCTGGATCAGTTGACAACCAATAGGATTTAAATGTTTTCCCGCTGAAATTCCCTCCAATGGGAACATACACAACAGGAACACTACTATCACATCACTCCTAGTCCTTCTTTTCTCTAGATTAGACATACCCAATTCCTGCAACCATTCTTCATATATTTTAATCTCCAGTCCACTAATCATCTTTGCTGCTCTTTTCTGACATCAAATCCTTTTTAAATATGGTAACCAAAACTGGATGCGGTATTTTAAGTGTGATCTTACTAAAGGTTTATAAAGTGGTACTAATACTTCATGTGATCATGATTCTATCTCTGTTAATGTTTTTTTGTTGCTGCCTCACACTGCTAGCTCATATTTAAGCAATTATCCACTAGGATTTGAAGACCCTCTCATAGTTATTGCTATTGAGCCAGGTTTCACCTAATATGTACCTGTACATTTGGTTTTTCTTGCCTGTGTAAAAACCTTATTTTTCTCTACATTGAATTTCATTTTGTTAGATAAAGCCCAGTGTTGTATGTTGAGAGCCATCTGAACCTATCTTCTGGGATGTTGGCTATTCCTGCCAATTTAGCGTCATCTGCAATTTGATGAGTTTCCCTTCCCTCATCTGAATCATTTATTAAGCTGTTGAAGAGTACTGGCATAAAATGGAATCTTGTTTATTTCCTCCATGTAGATATAGCTCCATTAAGGAGTACACATACAGTGCAGTTTGTCAGCAGTTGCAAATCCATCTGCTGTTGATGTTGCCTGTCCCTCATTTTTTTAACCTTAGAACCAAGATGTAGGTTTTGGTCTACTTTGTCAAATGTCTTATTGAAATCCAAATGTTCTACATCCACCACATTTTTCTGGTCCATTAATTTTATCACTTTGTCAAGAACAAAAAAAGATTTATTTGGCATGATCTTTTTTTGACAAACCTGTGTTGGCTTCTGGTTATAATTTTGCTTGCTTCTAGGTGTTCATAGATCTGTTATCTTTCCCAGTATCTCCCAGCTATTGATGTCAGGCTGATTAGTTTATAGTTTCCTGAATCTGGGCTGCGTGAAGACAGATGCAAAGAATGAATTAAGCAGCTCTGTACTATCTGTTACTTCCTTGTTATCTTCTCTCATTAATGGACAGGTTGTTCCCTTGACTTTTTCTTGTTTTTGTAAGTTGAAAGAAACTTTTTTGTTACTATTTTTGACATTTGTTACAAGTCTTATTTCATTCTGAGCCTTAGCTTTTTTGACTTTATCTTTGCACGTTTGGGTTATTTGTTGATATTTTGCCTTAGTTATGTGTCCCTCTTTCCATTTTTTTGTACTTATACTTTTTGTCTTTCAGTTTATCAGAGTATTCTTTGCGTAACCATACTGGTTTCTTCTTGGATTTCTTGTTTTTCTTTTTCAGTGGTATTGATCTGTATATATTTTCAGAGTTTCCAAAGCTTCTTGAGTTACTTCCTCCTTTAATATTTTCATCCCTGGAATCCTTCCCAAGCTCCCTCTGTTAAAATCACCTCTTTTAAAGTCTACTGGTTTTATTATGTTATTTATTTATTTATTTATTATTTGGATTTATATACCACCCTTCTCCTGAAGGACTCAGGGCGGTTTACAGCCTAGTAAAAAACAAAAATCACAAAAATATAAAAAACATTTTTAAAAAAACTAATTTAATTAGGCCCAGAAAAACTAAAACTCTAATAAAATCCCTATTAAAACTAAATTAAGCCAGCCTTGCGTGATGGAACAAAAATGTCTTTAGCTCGCGTCGAAAGGTCCGGAGGTCGGGGAGTTGTCGTATCCCCGGAGGCAGCTCGTTCCAGAGGGCAGGAGCCCCCACAGAGAAGGCCCTCCCCCTGGGGGTCGCCAGTCGACATTGTTTGACTGACGGCACCCTGAGGAGACCCTCCCCATGGGAGCGCACGGGTCGATGGGAGGCAATTGGTAGCAGCAGGTGGTCCCGTAGGTAACCCAGTCCTTTGCCATGGAGCGCTTTAAAGGTAGTAACCAGCACCTTGAATTGCACCCAGAAGACCACCAGAAGCCAGTGCAGCTTGCGCAGGAGAGGTGTTATATGGGAGTTTCGAATTACTCCCTCTATTACCCGTGCAGCCGCATTTTGGACCAGTTGGAGCCTCCGGGTGCTCCTCAAGGGAAGCCCCATGTAGAGAGCATTACAGTAGTCCAGGTGACGAGGGCATGAGTGACTGTGCATAGGGAATCCCGGTCTAGGAAGGGACGCAACTGGCGTATCAGGCAAACCTGATAGAAAGCTCCCCTGGCGACGGCTGTCATATGCTCTTCTAAAGACAGCCGTACATCCAGGAGGACGCCTAGATTGCGAACCCTCTCCATGGGTGCCAGTGACTCGCCCCCAACAGTCAGCAATGGAGTCATCTGGCTGTACCGGGATGCCGGCATCCACAGCCACTCAGTCTTGGATGGGTTTAGTCGAAGCCTGTTTTTCCCCATCCAAACCCGCACGGTCTCCAGACACCGGGACATCACTTCAACGGCCTTGTTCGGGTGGTTAGGGGTGGAAATGTACAGCTGTGTATCATCAGCGTACAGATGACATCTCACCCCAAAACCACGGATGATCTCACCTAGTGGCTTCATATAGATGTTGAACAGAAGAGGCGAGAGAACCGACCCCTGTGGCACCCCACACACGAGGCGCCTTGCGGCCGATCTCTGCTCTCCTGCCAACACCGTTTGCGATCAGAATCAGATCTGATCTGTGGTCAGAAAGATAGGAGGAGAAATAGAATGTTCTATTGTTTGTGTTTGTATTATACTGAATTCCAATATGACATGATCAGTCTTTCCCAGTTCTGACCGCTTCAACCCCTTCTATCACTTCTTTTCTGTTAGTAAGAATTAGGTACAAGTTAGCTGTTCCTCTAGTTTCCTCTTCTACATTTGGATGACAAAGTTGTCAGACAGATTGGTCAGGAACATGTTGATCTCTCACTTGATGCAGAATTTGTTTCTCAGTTGATGTCAGGATAGTTAAAATTCCCCATTACGTTTGTTAACTGATTAACAAAAAGCTATCTATTTCTTCTGTTTGGTTGGGTGACCCATAGTATAAACCTATGACAATATCTTTTTTCCTTTTATTTTGACCCATATGCATTTTAGGAGGCTTTCATTCATGGTTTTGTGCATTTTGTAGAGGTGCAGTAATCTCTTACATATACTGCAACTTCATCTCCTCTTTTATTACATCTGTTTCTTTTGAACAATTTGTATCCTTCCATTATTACATTCCAATCATGAGTTTCATCCCACCAAGTTTCAGTAATGGCTATTATATCATACTTGCCCTCTTGTACTAGTTCTTCAAGTTCACCTTGTTTGTTCACCAGATTTTGAGCATATGTGGTTAGGCATTTGAGTCCTTTATCGCTCACCCTAGGTATGTTCCCTATATTTCTACTTTATATCTGAGTTTTTCTTCCTTCCTATCACTCCCTCTCTCATTGTTTGATGGTTGTCTTTGGGTTAAATTTTGGGATTAGGTCCTAAAGATTCTAAAGATTGGTCACCCTGCCCCCTCTATTTATAAGAACCCAAAATAGTTAGATCCCAGTTCATCAAGCTTTTAGATAATGTTACAAAGTAACAAGAAAGGCTGCTGAGTAAAAACTGCTATATTGAGAAAAGGGTGATCTTGGAGGCATAGGCAATAATACAAAGTTTTTGTTGTTCCTAGTATTTAAATTTTACTTAAAGAACAAAGACTTTCTTAACTATTAAAAGAGTGGTAAGTGAATCTACTTTATGGAAGACAGAGTTGGGGACCCAATTATCAAGCCCATCCTGTATCATATATATCTATGTATGCCATATATCTTTGGGTGAAAAGTAGCCTGGAGTGAAGTTGTGATGAACCAAACATACATATACAGCTTTAAAAACGAACATGGCCTTTTGTTTCTCCTCTCTAGTAATTGCCTAGAAGGCTTTATCAAGGTGAAGAGCAACAGAACCCAGATGATAGTTCTTTGGGCAGTTTGTGAGCTGTAGGACCAAGGACAAGGGCTTCCTGGAACTTTAATCATCAGGCTTCATTTACAACAGGGTGTAAAACTCTATTTCATTGAGGGCCACATCATGGTTGTGTTTGACTTCAGGGGGGTGGGGGGCGTGGCCAGGGGGAGCATGGCCAGCTTGAGGAGGAGCCTGTGGTGGCCCGAGCGCTCTGCCAGTAAAAACATGTGGAGCCCTCCCGAGCTCTGTTTCCAGCTGCAACGGCCTCCTGCAACCCTCTGCCAGTGAAAATGGAGCTTGGAGGGCCACATACAGCCCTCCAGAGTTCAGTTTTTGCTGGCAGAGGCACTGTGCTGGCAGAGGCACCGTGCACTGGTCCTCCAGGTTGGCCTCGTGGGCCAGGTCTAAGTACCCTGTGGGACGGATCCAGCCTGCAGGCCTTGAGTTTGACCCCTCTGATTTACAGAGGGAACAAATCCTTCATTGGAAATGAAAAAGCACTTAGTCAGTGGGGCATCCTCCAGGTTTGCATATTAACGAGGGAAGTTTTTCTTTTTTCCAAGTCCTGTTTTGTTGTAGCTGTTGGCTTTAGCAGTTGCTACTAGGTCTTATCATTGTGGTAAAATAGAATCAAAGTATTCTTTGAAGCCTTTTTTCCTTAGTGTTTGTAGTCTAAGAAATAGCATTTGTGCCATTTCCCAACCTATGAGCAAGAAGCTATCCATGGAATATTCCATCTTGTCTTGGATGAAAGCAAAAACCAAACGTGTACATATTTCTTCAATGAGATTTTTTAAAAAAGTGAATTTTTCATTTGGATGAGATTTTTATCCAAATGATTAAAACAATTTAGATTTTACCTGCATAAAAATATACAAGATAGACTTACTTCAAGAGGGACAGCTGTTGGAGGCACAGGAGTGTACTGGGGAATATAGGTCCCTTGCATAGGTGCAGCAGCCGTCATATACTGGAAGAAGAAGAAATGTTCATTATTGTATAACTAGAAGCATCCTAAAATTGGAAAGGAGTACAATCGCCTTGGTCAGTCCAGTTAAAATATTCTGACTGACAGCTATCTAGCTTCTACCTGAACCTACTAATGCACAGGAGCTGTTCATCTCTTGGGTAACTGATTCTGTGTCAAACTGCTCTTGCTGTTAGAATGTTTTTCTAACATTCAACCAGATTCTGACTTCTTATAATTTAAATGCATTATTTTGTGCCAGGGACACTGGAAAAATAAAGAACAGACCATGTTCTCCTGTATGATATCCTTTCAAATATTTGAAGAATACTCTCTCAAGGCTGAACATTTGCACTTTCTCTGATTTTTCTTTATGCCATTGTGTGAATCCTTTTTGAAGTATAATGCCCAAAGTATAATCCCAAGACATGAAATGAGATCTCATTAATATAGAATAATATGGAACTATTTCATATGCTTTGAATATTACATCCTGATTCAGGCCAAATATTTTTATTTATTTATTTCAGCTATATCATAAAGAAAGGAGAAAAAAGAAAGTCAATTTTCCTGGACTCACTGAAACGGTCACTATACTGTACCAAATTATATAAAGGATTGAATTTCACACAATATTATGACCCCAAATCTTTTGAACAACAGCAGGAGAGGTGGTAGTTGTAAATAAAATAATTCTTTAAAAGTATAGCATGCAATGCTTTTATCATAGTTAAATAAACTTCAATCAGTATTGCTAACCAGCAGTAAACATTTTATACAACTGATATACTATGCAGAACTGTTTTCATATTATACTTATGACAAACATACATATATAAGTTACTTCATGCAATATATAATGGGATTTTTAAAATTCCATTGATTTCAGCAGGAAAATGACTCATTGGATGCTTTTTCCCCAACTGAAAATCATTAATGCTGGAATTGCTTTAAATTGCTTGGCTCAAACCAACTATAATAGCAGAGTCTACTGATATATTATATCAATAATCTAATTTTTATCTTTTAAACCTAGGGCTAAATCTGGATTTGCTGCTTATAATGTTAATTATTGCATTTTTAAAGAAAATATGGATGATTTGCAGAGGTAGGAAAAGGTTTTCATCAGGACTATAATATAGAAAAATGAATGTTATTTTCTAAAATCCCATATAGCTTCTCTCACACGGTTACTGTTTGATTTAGAAAGAAGAATCCACTGGTATTAATGAGTGTCTCTTTTGGGACACCAGCAGTGGTTTGGTATAATGGTTAAAGTGCTAGACTAGAAACTGGCTGTAAATGCCTTCCTTAGAAGGGAAGTTGGCAAGGTAACTTTGGGAAACCAAACTCTTTTAGACCTGCCCCATAGAGTTGTGGGAAAAAGAAGAGGAGCAGGCCTTATGTATGCATGCAGCATTGAACTGTACAAAATAGAGGTGGGTTATAAATCTAATGTATAAAATATGTGATGGCAGAGTAGGTACATGGAGAAACAAAAAAATCTAAAACATTAAAGCATTAATAAAAAACAGATGCCTTAATTTCTACATACTTTCACTTTTGTAGAATGCAAGAAAAAAACTGAAATGTGTTTGCCCCAATCTCCCAAAGGTTACACCAGTGGTGGGTTATTACCGGTTCACACCAGTTTGGGAGAGCCGGTAGTAAAAAAGTTTAATAGTTTGCAGAACTGGTAGTAAAAGATGCCTGGCAATGCCGCTTGCTCTGGCCGCCATGTTTGTTGCTGCCAGATTCTTCACACATGTGCATCCCATTGCCTTGCAAATCTAATGGGATGCACATGCGCAAGGAACATGGCGGAGAAAGCGGCTTTTTAGCAGCGGCAGAAAACTCCGGTCAACTTGCCTTCCTGGTCAGCTTCCCTTCCCAACAGCCGCCGAGAAAGTAAGCAGCTGAACAAAGAGGCGGTTGTGGGGGAGAAAAGCAGGAAAATGGGCCTGCCACGAGACCGCTGGGAAGGGCATGTGGAAGGCAGGCAAGCATGTCGGCAGCCCCGGCCATCAGAAAGGCAGCTAGCAGCCTATTCCCTTCCCTGCGGCCCTGCCATGCTTGCATGCCGCTGATGCCTGCTGCAGCAAAAGCTATTCAGGAAACCTCCCTGGGAGTTCTGGGATGGCCCACCGCGGCTGCTGCTACCTGCCACAGCAAAAAGCCATGCAGGAAAAGTTCCTGGGACTCCCCCCTGCTGCTGCCTCCTCTGCTGCCCCCGCCTCCTCCTCCTCTGCCACTACCGCCTCTTCTGCCGCCACTGCCACCACCTCCTCTGCCTGGCACTAGATGTGGCTTCAGAAGACGTTTGAAACAGGACAGCAGTCTAGGGCTGGAAGGGACCTTAGAGGCCATCTAATTCAACCCCCTCCTCCAGCAGGAAACCTTACATCTCTGGATTATTTTGGTGCCTCTAACGGAGAGGAAAATTGCCAGAAAGGAGAAGGCGTTTACTAGGTCAAGGCTGCCATGCAGAGGAAGGCAGAGATAATAATGATGATGATGATGATGATACTACTACTACTACTACTAATAATAATAATATCATCATCAGAGTTGGAAGGGACCTTGGAGGTCTTCTAGTCCAATCCGCTGCCCAGGCAGGAAACCCTACAGCTTGTTTTATGTCCTTGTCTTATGACTAGAATTGAGAATTGAACCCAAAATTGAGCCCAAAATTTTTGTTCCTAAACAAGAGCATTGTTAAGTCAGTTTCATCACATTTTACTCAATCCATGATCTCTCCTGGCTCTAACAGTCATGTGCAAGTTAGGAAAGAACATCTGAAGTGTGTGTAATATTCTAAATGTACAGAAGTTATAGTTAAATGTGTGGCAGAAAGTGGACTCTAGATGTGTTTTTCCAAATGTAGTAAGTGAGATTGAATGTGTATAGTTTTAGAAGAGGTGTGTGTGTGTGTGTGTGTGTGTAGATACAGTGTATATATATATATATATATATATATATATATATATATATATATATATATATATATATATATATATATATATATATATATATATATATATATATATATAAATATTTGTTTTCTGAGGTTTTCACGGGTGTTTGTATATAGGTCTTTGGTTGTTCGGGTTTTAAAAGACCAAGTCTTTAAAAGACTTTAAAAAGACCAGAACTATCGCCAAAACTGAACACTTTAACAACAGAATAATCAGAGAAGCCATTGAGATAGAAAAACGCCCACACAACATGAACAAACGAGATGACACCTCCCGCCTACCAGCCATTTGGAAACCCGCCCTTATTGACAAACGAGTCCCTAACACGAGGAATGACACCAGACCCACACTCACAAGGTCCACACAGGATGTCACCACCGCACATCCACCCAGAAAGCAGACCCAAACCCACACTGATCATGAAGCACGACCAAGGACCAGAAGCCAGACCGCAGCTGCAACATTAGCCATTTCAAACCCCTCCAATCCATTCATGCAGCAGACTGACACCCACTATGAAGATGTAGCACGACCACAAAGCCAAACAACAGCTATGCAGCTCACCAGCTCAAATCCCCCTGCAACACAGACCAGACTGAGCACAACCAAGCCCCCACCAACACAGGACACACCCCATCCAATCAGAGCACAGAAAACCCCATCCAATCAGAGCACAGCCAAGCTCCCACCAATCAGTTCAAACCCCACTAGCAGTTAAAGGAAGAAACAGCTGCGATCACACATTGCTCCCAGAAGCAGGCTGAAGCCTGAAGATGGCAGATGAGACTTGATGAAGCGTCGCCAAGACACTTCCAATCTTGCAGGAGAAAACCAACACCAAGACATATATATATATTTGAATGAGTTCTTGTGTTCTTCAATGCGTGCACTTATTCTTCTGTTGGTTTGTCCAATGTATGTGGTGGGGCAGGCGGTGCATGGGATTTCATATACTCCTTGATTTTCTAACTCAATTTTGTCTTTGGGGTTTCTTAGGATGGTGGATATTTTTCTGTTTGTGCAGAATGCTGTCTTGATGTTGTGTTTGTGGAGGATCTTGCTGATTCTGTCTGTGGTGCCTTTTATATATGGGAGGAGGGCTGTGCCGTTTTCTTGTTCTCTGTCTTGGATTTTAGTGGGGGGTTCTTTTTGGATTAGCTTGGTAATCTTATTTCTTTGGAATCCATTGGATGTTAGTACGTTAGTGAGAGTGTCTAGTTCGGGTTTTAGGTGTTGTTCATCAAATTTAATCCCCAAATGCTTCCAATTGAAATTCCACTCCAACTCTGCAGCCACCAAACGCATCCTAAAAAGAACAGAATTGGCCTTAATCAGAAATGAACTTCACACAAAAAGATTCCTCCTAGATCAAATCAACAAAGATCTCCTCACACTTCACCTCAAACTCAGCAACAAGATGCACCCTGCACTTTGGGACAAATCCAAACAACTTGCCGTCTGGAGAGCCGAAACACAGACCACCCTCAAGACAGACACGCACACCAACAAACTCCGAAGACTACAAGAACGCCAGAAACAAACCCCTCCACCCTCACAGCAACACATGAAACAAACAGTGCATAACATCTCAGATAGGATCCTCACCAAAGCTGAAACCGATGTCCTTTCCAAAGGATTCAACTTTGCAGTCACTCCCAAAATACATCCCCACGAAAACATTATATGGAGTTGAAACCAGCCTGACCAAAATCAACCCCGATGACGCTAACAAAATCAGACTCGAGATCTCAACATCCTCTGCACCAGCAAGCCACCCAAAAGCAACTTACCCAAAGAGGAACAGACAGCACTACTTAACCTGAAAAAGATACCAGCATAATAATCCTACCAGCAGACAAGGGCAACGCCACGGTGGTTATGAACACATCTGACTACCAAACCAAATTAACCAACCTACTCCAAGACCCTGCATACAAGCCCCTAAACACAGACCCCACCACCTACCTAGAAAAACCACTAGATCCAAAATAAAAGCCTCCCCATCAGCGAAGAAATCCAACAAAGAATCATTCCCAGAGAAATCATCCAGATGCCCTAAGCTCTATGGCCTCCCAAGATACACAAAGAAGGAACCCCACTCAGACCCATAGTCTTGGCGTGACGAAGTCTCATTCGTCATCTTCAGGCTTCAACCGTGCTTCTGGGAGCAATGTGTGATCGCAGCTGTTTCTTCCTTTTAACTGCTAGTGGGGTTTGAACTGATTGGGTGGGAGCTTGGCTGTGCTCTGATTGGATGGGGTTTTCTGTGCCTGATTGGCTGGGGGTGTGTCCTGTGTTGGTGGGGCTTGTGCTCAGTCTAGTCTGTGCTGCAGGGGATTTGAGCTGGTGAGCTGCATAGCTGTTGTTTGGCTTTGTGGTCGTGCTACATCTTCATAGTGGGTGTCAGTCTGCTGCATGAATGGATTGAGGGGTTTGAAATGGCTAATGTTGCAGCTGCGTCTGGCTTCTGGTCCTTGGTCGTGCTTCATGATCAGTGTGGGTTTGGGTCTGCTTTCTGGGTGGATGTGCGGTGGTGACATCCTGTGTGGACCTTGTGAGTGTGGGTCTGGTGTCATTCCTCGTGTTAGGGACTCGTTGTCAATAAGGCGGGTTTCCAAATGGCTGGTAGGCGGAGGTGTCATCTCGCTTGTTCATGCTGTGGGCGTTATCTCATGGCTTCTGATTATTCTGTTGTTAAAGTGTTCAGTTTGGCGATAGTTCTGGACTTTTTAAGTCAATATCATGTCCTGTGACTTTAAAGTGTTGGACCAGGGAAGAAGTTGGTTCCTCTTTTTTGAATGAGTTCTTGTGTTCTTCAATGCGTGCACTTATTCTTCTGTTGGTTTGTCCAATGTATGCACCCATGGGATCACCCCTCTCACCTGTCATTGCCAATCTCTACATGGAACACTTTGAAACCCAAGCTCTAGAAAAATCTGATCACAAACCCAAACTCTGGCTCAGATATGTAGACGATACCTTCATAATCTGGCCACACGGGAAAGAAAAACTTGACAACTTCCTCACACACCTCAATAGCCTACACCCCAAAATACAGTTCACCATGGAAACAGAAGTTAATAACCAACTTCCCTTCCTGGATGTCTTAGTCTACAGAAAACCCAATGGCTCCCTAGGACACACCATCTACCAGAAGAAAACACACACAAACCGCTATCTGCACGCACTCTCACACCACCACCCAGCACAGATCAACTCCGTAGCCAAGACACTCATCTCCAGAACAAAATGCTTAGCTGATGAACAACACCTAAAACCCGAACTAGACACTCTCACTAACGTACTAACATCCAATGGATTCCAAAGAAATAAGATTACCAAGCTAATCCAAAAAGAACCCCCCACTAAAATCCAAGACAGAGAACAAGAAAACGGCACAGCCCTCCTCCCATATATAAAAGGCACCACAGACAGAATCAGCAAGATCCTCCACAAACACAACATCAAGACAGCATTCTGCACAAACAGAAAAATATCCACCATCCTAAGAAACCCCAAAGACAAAATTGAGTTAGAAAATCAAGGAGTATATGAAATCCCATGCACCGCCTGCCCCACCACATACATTGGACAAACCAACAGAAGAATAAGTGCACGCATTGAAGAACACAAGAACTCATTCAAAAAAGAGGAACCAACTTCTTCCCTGGTCCAACACTTTAAAGTCACAGGACATGATATTGACTTTAAAAAGACCAGAACTATCGCCAAAACTGAACACTTTAACAACAGAATAATCAGAGAAGCCATTGAGATAGAAAAACGCCCACACAGCATGAACAAACGAGATGACACCTCCGCCTACCAGCCATTTGGAAACCCGCCTTATTGACAAACGAGTCCCTAACACGAGGAATGACACCAGACCCACACTCACAAGGTCCACACAGGATGTCACCACCGCACATCCACCCAGAAAGCAGACCCAAACCCACACTGATCATGAAGCACGACCAAGGACCAGAAGCCAGACCGCAGCTGCAACATTAGCCATTTCAAACCCCTCCAATCCATTCATGCAGCAGACTGACACCCACTATGAAGATGTAGCACGACCACAAAGCCAAACAACAGCTATGCAGCTCACCAGCTCAAATCCCCCTGCAGCACAGACTAGACTGAGCACAACCAAGCCCCCACCAACACAGGACACACCCCCAGCCAATCAGAGCACAGAAAACCCCATCCAATCAGAGCACAGCCAAGCTCCCACCCAATCAGTTCAAACCCCACTAGCAGTTAAAAGGAAGAAACAGCTGCGATCACACATTGCTCCCAGAAGCACGGTTGAAGCCTGAAGATGACGAATGAGACTTCGTCGAAACGTCGCCAAGACACTTCCAATTTTACACGGGAGAAAACCCGTACAACCAAAGACCTATATACAAACACCCGTGAAAACCTCAGAAAATATATATATATATATATATATATATATATATATATATATATATATATATATATATATATATATATATATATATATAGTAGATAATGTATCTTTTTGTGTGCCTATATACGCTATACTATGTAATATGTATGTACACATATGGCATACATACATAGGATTTAATAGTATATTTTGGATGTTCAGTAGTAGTAAATAAATAGACAGGGAAATTGACGTGAGTGACATCAACCTTGGACGTGAGTGACATCAAGTTGGCCACATCCACCCAGTCACATGACCATCAAGCCACGCCTTCCCAGTCACATGACCAAGCCATGACCACTGTCACATGACCATCAAGCCATGCCCACAAAATAAGCCAAGTCCACAGAACCGGAAGCAAAAAAAATTTAGAATCCACCCCTGGGTTACACATTCAAGACTTTAAAAATATCATGCTCAACACAATATGCTTATGGTCTAGAGATTTTTCCCAACGATACTTGATCTGAAAAATAAGAAAAAGAAATGTCTGACACCATAATTACTCCTCTTTAGTAAATGGTCTAGAAATTAGAGTTAAATACATTATTTTCAGTATATTTTCTCTGGCATAGATTTATTTTTTTTAATTGCCATTTTTACACACACACACACACACACACACACACACACACACACACACACCAGTGGTTCTATCCAACCAGTTCTATATGGCTCATGCAAACTGGTAGCGCCGGTGGCGGGAGGCTCTGCCCACCTGCCGCGACGTCATTAATCCCATTTTTGACCCTCTGCACAAGTGGAGAAGATGCGAAAGCCCTCACATTCCTGAACCGGTAGCAAAGGTAAGTGCATTTCACCATTAACACACAGACACAGACATAGACACACACACGCACACGATTTGAAGAGAAACCAGAGTATATTTAAAACATTTATATGACTATCCAAAGTAACTCTGAACAGCAAATGAAGCAACCCCCCCACACAAAATATGTAATACATATATCCACAAACAAAAATGAAACAATAAGACAATAAAATGGTGATTCAAACAGCAATAACATCTAATCAGAACTCTAATGATCCAAATTCTTTAAAAAAAAAGATTTCTAAAAGCCAGAATACCAACCAAATGTCAGGAAGAAGATTATTTTGAAAGATGGGAGCCATCATCAAGAATTTGGTAAGAATCTTGAGTCTCACAAGATAACATCAAGGAAAGAAGCAACTTAGAACTAAGGAGAAATTTCCTGACGGTTAGAACAATTAATAAGTGGAACGACTTGCCTGCAGAGGTTGTGAATGCTCCAACACTGGAAATTTTTAAGAAAATGTTAGATAACCATCTCACTGAGATGGTGTAGGGTTTCCTTCCTGGGCAGGGGATTGGACTAGAAGGCCTCCAAGGTCCCTTCCAACTCTGTTGTTATATTATATTATATTACATTATTTTAATGAAATGTCTCAGAGCATAGCTTCCCTATCACAAGGTATAGCACAGCAAGTAAATCTACCTAAATCTACCTTCTACCTTCTATATAAATTTTATTTTTATTTTATAAAATTTATAAAATTATAAAATTATAAAATTTATAAAATTTATAATATAAATTTTATTTATATTTTATTCTATATAAATCTACCTAAATCTACCTTCTATAAACTGGATAACAAATGAATGTACAACCAAACCAATCCATACTACTCTATACAATGCAGTTACAAACCTTGGCCTTGAACAACTAGTAACTAACAATACTAGACTCATGAACTGGCTCGACCTCATTTTTTTGCAATAACGCAAACTCAATTTATGGACTACAAGTAAAAGAACCCTTTTCCAACAGTGACCACTGCATGATAGACTTTTATCTAAACATACACCCTCGCATAAATCGTCTCAACAATAGTACTCCAAACTACAATTTTAAAAAAGCCAACTATGACCTTATAAACAATGATCTCTCATTTCTTGACTGGCAAAATCTATTCTCAACCTGTATCACTACAGAAGACCACTATAAAGTATTCCTACTTGAAATCAATAAAATCATCAAACTATATGTACCACAAATCACCACCAAAATCAAAAGGAAAAACAAATTTCCCATATCAATAAAAAAGCTGCAATCCAAAAAAAAAAAAAATCCCTCTGGAAAAAAACCAAAAAGGGTTATGTAGCAAACTTCAAAAATATTTGCAACCAAATAAAAACAGAATGTAACACTTACCACAATAAACAAGAAGACCTTCTACGCACCAATTCCAGTCGTGCTTTTTATAATTTTGTGAACAATAAACTTAAAGAAACAAGATCCATTCCACCATTAAAAGAACCTAACGGCAAAGAATGTACTGACAAAATAGTTAAAGCAAACCTCTTTAACACATTCTTCGGCTCAGTCTTTGTTAACAGTGATGGCTCATATCCAACATTCCTTAATCGTACCAAAAATGTTAACAACGACTTAACACATATAGATTCCACAGAAGATAACAACGACCTAACATATATAGACTTCACAGAAGATAATGTTGAAAAAGCCTTTCGCAACCTAAAACCATCATTATCTATCGGACCAGATGGACTATGTGCATACTTTTAAAAAAAACTTTCAATTAATATAGCTGAACCCCTAAGCATTATCTTTAATAAAGCCTTCAAAACTAGTTCCCTTCCAAAACTCTGGTCTCTAGCCACAGTCATCCCTATCTTCAAAAAAGGAGATCCAAGCCTTGTTGAAAATTACAGACCTATCTCTCTATGTTGTGTCTCATGCAAAGTAATGGAATCCATCATTAACCAATCCATTACACTCCATCTTGAAACAAACAACCTTCTCTCTAATAAACAATTTGGTTTCAGGAAAAAATTGTCTTGTAACCTACAACTACTCCACTGCAAAAATATATGGACTACCAACCTTGATCAAGGAAAAGCAATAGATGCAATCTACATAGACTTCTGCAAAGCTTTTGATTCAGTAGTACATGATAAACTACTCCTTAAACTAAAATCCTACAGCATTTCGGGACCTCTTCACAATTGGATAAATGCCTTCCTGTCAAACAGACAACAAGTGGTCAAAATTGGCAACGCTATATCAAATCCTGTTCCTGTCAAAAGTGGCATTCCCCAAGGTAGTGTTCTTGGATCAACACTCTTCATACTATACATAAATGATCTCTGTGACCTAATCTCAAGTTATTGTGTTCTCTTTGCTGATGATGTCAAACTATTTAATACCACTAATAATACTTCTACCCTTCAAGAACACTTTGACTTAATTTCTGATTGGTCTAAAACTTGGCAACTCCAAATCTCAACCAGCAAATGCTCAGTCTTACATATTGGAAAAAAGAACCCCAACATCAAGTACAAACTTGATGGACATTACCTAACTGACGACCTCCACCCTGTCAAAGATCTTGGAGTTCTCATATCAAATGACCTTAATGCCAAAGCCCACTGCAACTACATAGCAAAAAAGGCCCTAAGAGTTGTAAACCTAATTTTACGCAGCTTCTTTTCCAAAAACTCTACACTACTAACTAGAGCATACAAAACATTCTTGAATACAGCTCATCCGTCTGGAATCCATACCACATCTCTGACATAAACACAATAGAACGAGTCCAGAAATATTTTACTAGAAGAGTTCTTCACTCCTCTGAAAACAACAAAATACCTTATACCGACAGACTTGAAATCCTGGGATTAGAAAACTTACAACTCCGTCGACTTCGACATGACCTGTGTTTAACACACAAAATCATCTACTGCAATATCCTTCCTATAAAAGACTACTTCACCTTCAATCGCAATATTACAAGACCAAAAAATAGATTCAAGTTAAATGTCAACCACTTCAAACTTGATTGCAGAAAATATGACTTCTGTAACAGAGTTGTTATGCTTGGAATTCATTACCTGACTCCATAGTCTCTACTAAAATCTCAAAATCTTCAACCAAAAGCTGTCTACTATTGACCTCACCCCATTCCTGAGAAAAGTATAAGGGGCGTGCATAAGAGCACAAATGTGCCTACCGTTCCTGTCCTATTGTTCCCTTCATTATATCCAATTAATATAGTTGCTGCATAATTTTAATTATATATATATATATATATATATATATATATATATATATATATATATATATATATATATATATATATTTTCTTCAAGATATATGATTTGAATATATATATAAGAATATATATATATATTCTTCAAGATATGCTGTTTTATCTATGACATTTTCTGTGTATACTGTTGTGACAAAAAATAAATAAAAAAATAAAAGTATCCTAGGCAGAGGATAGTGATGCCTTGAGTAACTTGATGATATGCCATATGAGGTTTTAAAGAAGACAACTAGCACCTTTAATTGATACTTTGAATGACTGAAACCCAATGTAATTGCATAGTAATGGTGTCATAGTTAAAAATGCCCATTATTATCTGCACATTACATTCTGGACCAGTGGTCACCAACCAGTGGTCTGTGGACCACTGGTTGTCTGCAAGAAAATTTTGGTGGTCTGCAGAAAAATTATTTGCATTTTTTATATTGCACTAAATACTATTTATCTTTTTAAAAAATTCATATTAGTGGTCCTCGGGATTTAAAATTATAAATTTAGCAGTCCCTGAGGTCCAAAAGGTTGGAGACCCCTGTTCTGGACCAATTGTAGATTCTGGATGGTTTTCAAGAGCAGTCCCATGTAGGATATATTGTAACAATCCAGCTAGGAGGTAGCTAAAATATGAATGACCATAAGTAAATTCTTCCAATCCATGAAATGGCTCAGTGGCATGTACAAAAAACTTGGGTAAAGGTTGCCTTTGTCAAAGCCACAACCCAGTTCATGTGACTTCAGGAACAAATTCCAATTGTGCAGTTCTACCCCATACTCAAGATTGGAAACTTTCCAATTCTACAACTCAGGTATCCAAACCCCTAGGTCCTCTGTTTTAGCAAGATTGATGTGAAGCCTATTCTTCCCAATTCAGGTACTCATAACCTCCAGGTGCAAGGATGTCCAGGGATACTGAAGTTACTCATTGCACTCCCTCAGACAGATGTCGTCTATCAGAGTATTCATGTAGAAGTTAAAGAGGAGGGAGTAAAGGTCAGAAACCCAAGAAACACCAAATAGAAGTAGCCATGAAGGAGGAGGAAGAACAAAATAGTGTTCGCATTCCCAATCACCTAAATTGGTCCACAAGAATATTGTGGTATTGAAGGCAATTAAGATAACCTAATCTTAATTCTTTTTTATCTTCTAAGAAGATAGATCTTCTATCTTCTTTTCCGCTAATATCACACTACTAACCAGAGCAAACAAAACATTTGCTAGACCAATGCTCGAATAGAGCTCATCTGTCTGGAACCCACACTGCATTATCGGACATTAATACAATTGAGCGTGTCCAGAGATATTACACAAGAGTCCTCCACTCCTCTGCTCACAACAAAATACCTTATGCCATCAGATTAGAAAATTTAGAACTACGCCGCCTTCGGTATGACCTAAAATCTTCTGCTACAATGTCCTACCTGTAAATGACTACTTCAGCTTTAACCACAACAATATACAATAGATACAAACTTAAAGTAAACCATTCCAAACTCGATTGCAGAAAATACAACTTCAGCAACAGAGTGGTCAATGTCTGAAATGCACTACCTGACTCTGTGATTTCATCCCCCAATTTTAACCTAAGACTGTCTACTGTTGACCTCACCCCAATCCTAAGAGGTCTGTAAGGGACGTGCATAAGCACACCAGCATGCCTACCATCCCTGTCCTAATGTTCTCTTTATTTGTATTCATTTCATGTATTCAAATCATGTATATACTTCTATATATTATCTAATACGTGCTTTACAAAATAAATAAATGAATGAATAAATAAATAAATAAAAGACATCAGAAAAGGGCAGAATAGCAGCACTACATCCATTCCAAGTTCACCAAAGAGCCACTTTTGTGATGAATGTCATTTAGTACTACCAGTACTTCAGTACTACAATCTGATCAGAAAACAGACAAAAAGAATGTAGATAAACTATTTTTTCTACCTTCTTAACAACCTTCCCTAAAAATGGTGAAAGTCAGAATTCACTATGGTCAACTTGCCATAACCAACGTGCCATGGCCATCTTGGCATGGCCATTTTGCCACATCCAATCCACTACCTGCCATCTCACTGCAGCCAAATCACCATGGGACGACTTGCTATGGACAACTTGCTGTGGACAATTCCACGTGGAATAACTAAACATGATAAATGTTATCAATGGAAACAATGTCAGAGAAACAGTGGCAGATATTTATTGCCTTAAGTCATCCCATGTGGAACAGTCTGCAGCAAGATGTCCTGCAGCGACTTGGCTGTAGCGAATTGTCCCATAGCAAGTTGGCCACGGGAAGATGGCCATGGTGAGCTGACTAGGGCAAAATGTTCATGGTGAGTTCGCCATAACAAGATGGCCATGGTAAATTTGCTATAACAAGATTGCCATGGCAAATTAAATGAAGTAAGTTGTCACAGACCTGGTAAAAGTTGTCCAGTTCAGTAGGATTCAGCAAAGGTTTTTGAAGATGAGAAGCATCACTACTTTTTTAAGAGCCAGCAGAACAACGCCTCTTTTAAGCAGCTATTACCATGTAGATCCATTCACACATTCTTTTCCTGGAGTCTTTTAACCAGCCAGGAGGGGCATATATCTGAATAATAAGCACATGCACCCACCGCATTGAAAATCTTGTTTACCTCTTCAGGAGTAGCAGACTCAAACTTCTCCTAGATATCATTAGAAGACCGTGCCCCAATCTTCTTCAGTGAGTTGTCCATCTAGAGTCCAGCTCAGAGCAAATCTGAGTGGTTTAATTCATCAGTTGTCAAGAATAGTTCTTACAATTATCCTGTAGATAATATACTGGCTCAGCAGGGACTGGGTTGCCTGGTTGATAGCCAAAGGACATTGTTCTGAGATAAGTTCCAATAAAGCTCTTACTTTTCTCCAGTTGGATTCACTCTTTGTTTTCCTCCACATTAATTTAGGCACCTCTTCTGCCAATTCACCCTAGAAGGCCTTGAAATCCTGAGGGCATACTGCAATCTCTACATGCGGTGTGCATGATTATGATCCAGTCTAAAAGTCTGCCACTGCTTGAATTGAACTATGTACAGTATATGCATATAATCGCAGCAGCATCTATTCTATCTGGCAACTTTTTAAAAATGAGAATAGCTATATATCTAATTATTCAGAGAGAGAAAAAGGGCAGAATGCATAAAAGAATAAAAGAAACAGATGTTCAGAGTTCCTTCCTCCCTAAACCTTAAGATTGTTCACTTGAATATTTTCTATGCATGAATTATTTTTAGTTTCCAGATACTGCATCCTTCTAAAAATTCTTGCCCTCAAGACCTATTGAAATGTCCTTAATTAGAAGTGGGGATTTTTTTGACACTTTTATATCATTACTCCTTTCCTGTGTGTTAGAGAAGAACTTTGCTGGAGGCAACAAATTACTCAAATCCTTCAATGTCCTATTGACATTAAGTTGTCAGGTCCCAACACAGCTTTGTTTTGCTACAATTTTATTTATGCTTTACTCATAGCATGAAAAAATACTCATAGCTGTCAGCACAATACCTCTTAATATCTTTTACCTGATGCACTGAAGATCTAAGTGTTCTCCAAATGGATGTGATAATTTGGAAACTATTAAAATAGAGACCAAATCTGCTAATTAAAACTATCAGCACTGAAAATGGTTATTGTTTTAAACATTAACTCTAGTTTAAACATTCTTCACAATGGCTCTTCTAAATTATAGAAATCCTATAAATCAAAGTATACTGTTTCATGAATGTTATTCAATATACACAACCAATACCCTATCTTGACCAGGGATAATTATCTGTTCATTGAGACAGTCCTTATAAATAGAATTAATAAACAACTTCTAAATATATTCGTTTTCACTGAAATTAAGTTTTGCTCTCATTTTGAATAGGATTTTCCTTGAATCCTACATGATTATCTAACAAAATTGCTGAGGAAATTTGTTCTCGTACAGTAGAAGAACACACTCTTGAAAAACGTTGGCCTTTTGTCAAAACTTATCAAAAGTTGTGAGTTCATGAAAATTTTAATTTTACAAATAATATAAGTATAAAAAATAAATGCAATGTTATGTTATAAAAATACTAGGCATAATTATTTATTTTTCTTTTGCAGCCATATAGACCACACAAAATTTTTGAAAATGAGAATTTAAGCTATAAATAATCTGGACAATATAGTCAATTAGGTAGCAATACATCTTAACAATAGACTTACAGTATATACTGCTTCATAGTGTTTTACAGACCTCTCTAAATAGTTTAGAGCAGGGATCCACAACCCCTAGTCTGTGGACCCGCATTGCTCCATGGCATGCCAGAAACCAGGATGCGGACAGCACATGAAACCACACCCACCCTGGTCTGTGGAAAAACTTCTCTCCATGGAATTAGTTCCTGATGCCTAAAGATTGTGGGGCACTGGTTTAGAGAATCAGCAAATTGCCTCCAACAATCTGGGCCCTCATTTTACTGACCTTGGAAGGATGGAAGTCTGAGTCAACCTTGAGTTGGTCAGGATCAAACTGCAGGCAATTGGCAGAATTAGCCTGCAATATTGCATTCTAATCACTGTGCCACCACCTTTTAAGTAATAGAATAGAATAGAATTTTTTATTGGCCAAGTGTGATTGGACACACAAGGAATTTGTCTTGGTGCATATGCTCTCAGTGTACATAAAAGAAAAGATATGTTCATCAAGGTACAACATTTACAACACAAATGATGGTCAATAAATCAATATAAATCATAAGGATTGCCAGCAACAAGTTATAGTCATACAGTCATAAATGGAAAGAGATTGGTGATGGGAACTATGAGAAGATTAATAGTAGTGCAGATTCAGTAAATAGTTTCACAGTGTTGATGGAATTATTTGTTTAGCAGAGTGATGGCCTTCGGGAAAAAACTGTTCTTGTGTCTAGTTGTTCTGGTGTGCAGTGCTCTATAGCGTCTACCTTGATTGAGGGTAGTAGTTGAAACAGTTTATGTCCAGGATGCGAGGGATCTGCAAATATTTTCACGGCCCTCTTCTTGATTCGTGCAGTATACAGGTCCTCAATGGAAGGCAGGTTGGTAGCAATTATTTTTTCTGCAGTTCTAATTATCCTCTGAAGTCTGTGTTTTTCTTGTTGGGTTGCAGAACCGAACCAGACAGTTATAGAGGTGCAAATGACAGACTCAATAATTCCTCTGTAGAACTGTATCAGCAGCTCCTTGGGCAGTTTGAGCTTACTGAGTTGGCGCAGAAAAAACATTCTTTGTTGTCCTTTTTTAATGATGTTTTTGATGTTAGCTGTCCATTTTAGATCTTGCGATATGATAGAACCTAGAAATTTGAAGGTTTCTACTGTTGATACTGTGTTGTCTAGTATTGTGAGAGGTGGAAGTATGGAAGGGTTTCTCCTAAAGTCTACCACCATTTCTACGGTTTTGAGTGTGTTCAGTTCCAGATTGTTTTGGTTGCACCACAAGGCTAGTCGTTCGACCTCTCGTCTATATGCGGATTCGTCATTATCTCAAATGAGACCAATCACTGTTGTGTCATCTGCGAACTTCAGTAGCTTAACAGATGGATCATTGGAGATGCAGTCATTGGTATACAGAGAGAAGAGAAGTGGGGAGAGCACACAGCCTTTGTTAATTGTACAGGTATTTGATGTGTTAATTGTACAGGTATTTGATGTGATCTTGCTTAGCTTCACCTGCTGCTTCCTGTTTGTTAGGAAGCTTGTGATCCACTTACAAGTCTGTCCTGGTACCTGTAGCTGGTTTAGCTTAGTTAGAAGAATGTCTGGAATGATGGTATTGAATGCTGAACTAAAGTCTACAAAAAGGACCCTTGCATAGGTCTTTGGAGACTCAAGATGTTGTAGGATGTAGTGCAGAGCCATATTAACAGCATCATCTGTTGATCTGTTTGCTCGGTATGCAAATTGCAAGGGGTCTAACAGCGGATTCGTGATGGTTTTCAAGTAGGAAAGCACTAGCCTTTCAAAGGTTTTCATGACTGCAGATGTTAGAGCAACTGGTCTGTAGTCATTCAGTTCCTTGATGGTGGGCTTCTTCGGCACTGGGATGATGGTAGAGCGTTTGAAGCAAGAAGGAACATAATACATCTCTAGTGATTTATTGAAAATATGGATGAAGATGGGGGCCAATTGGTCAGCACAGACTTTTAAGCAAGAAGGAGTTATCTTGTCTGGGCCTGGAGCTTTTCCTGGCTTTTGTCTGTGAAATAGGTCCTGCACTTCTTTTTCTGTGATCACTAGGGGTTGTGAACCCAATGAAATGGGGTCAGTTGTAGGAGGCTTGGCTGTTGTTGGTGTGTCTGAGATGGGGGTTGTGGAGATAGGTAGCTGTAGTTTCCTTTCAAACCTGCAGTAAAACTCATTCAGGTCATCTGCCAGTTGTTGATTACCTTCAGCCTGGGAGGGAGGTTTGCCATAGCCGGTGACATTTTTAAGAGTTTTCCACATGTTTGCTGGTTCATTTGCTGAAAACTGATTCTTTAGCTTTTTGCTGCTTTGATCTCCCTTGTTAGTGCATTTCTGGCCTGATTGTACAACATTTTATCACCTTTTCTGTAGGCCTCCTCTTTGGAATGTCGTAGCTGCTTAAGTTTAGGTGTGAACCAAGGTTTGTTGTTACTGTATATTCGCAAGTTCCTTGTAGGTACACATAGGTCTTCACAGAAGCTGACATATGATGTTACAGTATCTGTGAGTTCATCCAGGTCTGCAGAGGTATCTTTAAAAATATTCCAATCAGTGCAGTCAAAACATGCCTGTAGCTTTAATTTTGATTCCTCCGTCCAGGTCTTCACTGATTTAATTATTGGTTTTGTGGCTTTAAGTCTTTGCCTGTAAGCAGGTACAAGGTGAATCATGCAATGATCAGAGTCTCCTACAGCTGCACGTGGTAAAGACCGATAAGCATCTTTTAGTGTTGTGTAGCAATGGTCTAGAGTATTCTTGCCTCTGGTGGGACAATTGACATGCTGAAAGTATTTTGGTAGCTCTTTCTTTAAGTTTGCCTTGTTTAGATCTCCCAAAACAATGGCCAGTGAATCAGGGTGTTTGGCTTCAGCCTCCATGATTTGCTAGAGTTTGTAATGCCTTGTTTACACAGGCTTGTGGTGGGACATAAACAGCAATTAGAAGAAATGAGGAAAATTCACGAGGCGAATAGTAAGGTTTGCAGTTGATAATTAGCGTCTCTAAATTATTGTCACAGAATTTGTAAATTATTTTAAAATCTTGACACCAGTTTCTGCTAATATATAGGCATAAGCCGCCTCCTTTCTTTTTACCAGATGTTTCTGGAATCCTGTCTGACCGTTCAATCTGAAACCCTGGAATGTTCAGGCTGCTATTTTCAATTGATTCATTTAACCAGGTTTCAGAGAAGCATAGGACTGCTGAATTGCGAAAATCAGAATAGTATTTGTTTAAGAGGAGTATTTCATCCATCTTATTTGCAAGTGAGCGTATATTTGTTAGGAAAATTGAAGGCAGAGGAGTTTTAATGCGACTTCTTAATTTGTTTAAGATCCCAGCTCGTTTACCTCTCTTCTGTCGCTTTCATCGTTTGTTTTTTTTTGGTAATCCATGGCTCCGTGGGAATTGCCTCCTCCTGTATTAGAATCTCCTCCATGTTTGTAAAGACAGGTGGGGGTGAGATCAAAGAAAGCTGCTCCTTAAAGAAATGTTTCTTAATTTTTAGCAGATGGTCTCGTGAGTAGGAAATCCGTAGTGAGTCACAGAGAACAATTAGAAATAAAGAAACAATTAGAGAGCATTTCACCGAGGCAGCCTTCATCGGCGCCATCTTGGCTACTTCTTTTACTTGGCTACTTCTTCTTTTTCTTCTAATATAATTTAAGCTTCTAGAACATCTTTAAAAATAACTTTTACTTTAAATATTTTTACATTAAATCATAGTAAAGGCTAATGAATTTTGTATTGCATTATATAATCATTTTTGGAAAAATAAAAAACCGGATTCCTTGAAATCTTACATATTTAATTGTGAAGAACATAAATGGATAGAAAAGAAGCAGAGAAGGAAACTGAATGCTGTGTAAACTTATATTTTGAATTGAGATTCCAATACTTACTATGCTACCTGGATTGTTTTATTGTTTGATTAATATTTAGATATTCTTCTTTCCTTTCTTCCACCTGTCAGCAGTAGCTTTTTGGGCAATGTGCAGTCATATTACAATGCAGGGAAAGAAAAATAAATTCAATGTAGAATTAAAATATCTAAAATACAATGTGGAAATATAGTATATAATGAATGAGCAAAAATAACCAAAGCATTATACAAAGCAATTGAGAATCAAAATTATATGGAAACATTAAATATTAAAATGAAGCACAACTAATCCTATCTAATGAACATTCAATTTAACAAATAAGAGTTCATCCATAATTTTAAAATATAATCTGAGAACTAGATCTATTCACCTGGCTCTTTATATCTTATCTATATTACATTTTTGACTGAAGAATTGTTTTACTTAACAACTCTGGCCCATGTATGCTGCCAAAATTGAGTAGCTATTTTACAAATAACTAATATTTTAACTACAATATCTAATTCATAAAGGCATATACATCTTGGTATATAGTTATCTATTCACTATTTATGTGAATTATGAGAAAAAGCACGAAAGGTATCAGTTTGAGTTTGAGTCCTAGTGAAAACATAGTTTAGGCGTATGACTGTAGCTTTCTAGAGAGTAAAATGAAGTAGTGGTTTGTTGTAGCCTTCTTCTTTTATAAACTGCCTATAGTAAATCTAGACTCAGGTATTTCCTGGAAAAAAAAGTGTTTCACTTCCATTAATATAATAATGTCCCTTTTATACTACCCCAAAATATTTATCAGAACAGATAAATGTGGCTCAGACCAATTCCTGGATAAGTTAATTCACAGCGTGGGTTTTCTATTCAATATTTACTCTCAATTGACTGCAAGGCAGAGAAATTTTTAAACAGAGAGTTCTACAAATCAGTACTTTAAACTGACATTGAGTTATTGGCTAAATGAGTTCTTATATCGTTGGTTAAAAACAAAACTATTTTTTCAATGTGAAAAAAACTTGTCAGTGATTTTTTTTTATTTGCATTTATATCCCGCCCTTCTCCGAAGACTCAGGGCGGCTTACACTATGTTAGCAATAGTCTTCATCGATCTGTATATTATATACAAAGTCAACTTATTGCCCCCAACAATCTGGGTCCTCATTTTACCTACCTTATAAAGGATGGAAGGGAGAGAGGAGCAATTTTGAAGCAATTCTCAAGAATGACCTATTCTAGAGCCAGATTTGAGTTGTTGCATTCCATAGCCAAAGTCTATCACCTGCCATATCATGAGAGGATGTGTATTCATGGTGTCCAGTCATTGAAGACATTGCTCATATTTTATTGGCTTCTCAACTACATGCCCTTCTTAGGTTTAGATTCTTAATGTCACTACTTGAAAGAAAAGCCCATTGGGATCTGAATCACAGATTATCCTATTTCCTCCTGGGTTCTAATATATACATTGTGAGCAGAACTGCTATGTTTATAGTTAAGGCAGTTGATCTCGGAATCTATGGAACAAATTGGGTAAATTGTAAAGATAATTTATTTACCTGAATGTTTAATCTTTATATTTACCACATATGTATTTTATTACTGTATCTTCTTTTATCTATTTTACCCTGGAATTAGATTCTGTATTTTATTTTTGATATGGTTGTAAGACTAATCAAGTAATAAATTATCTATAATAATGTATATCCATTTTTTTATATATATAAAAAATTTTATTTCCATTTTCCAACATCATATTTATGTATAATCTGTTATCCATCATTAATCATTAATTTTTATTTATTGCTGATTCGGACCTGCCCGACTGCCACTTCCTTTCTTCACCACCTCCCTCTACCCTCTACTACTTTCCTCTCCTTCATCTCCTTCATTTTACTACTTCATCTCCTCCTTCTTCACTCCTCCCTTCTTCTATCCTTTCTAACCTTCTTATTCCCCTCCTCCTTCTCAACTCTTTCCTACCTACTTTCTTCCCTCCTTCTACTCCTCTCTCCCTTTCTTTCTGAAATGGCAGTCGGGCAGCCCCAATATCATTTCAAATTTTAATTTCATATCTTCAATTATTACTGTACATTAATAACCGATCCATGTATCATTTCCCCCCTTTCCCCCACCCTCCCCCCCGACTTCCCAGAGCAAATACCGGGTATTATGACCAACAATCACAAGCTAAAGTATACAAAATACACATCAACTCCCACCCTTCTTTAAAACTTTAAATCCCCTCACAATAAAAATAAAGAGATAAGAAAGAATAAGAAAAAAGAAAAAAGAAAAAGAACAATACCAATACAATCTTCCCTTCACATATTACTTCTTCTTACAGTCCATTTTTAAAATTAGTCCATCTTCTCAAATTCAAATTTTCTCCACTTGTATATTCTTTCAAATTTCATGTCCATTTCTTAAATTACAGTCCATCTTCTCAAACTCAAATTTTCATCACTTATATATTTCTTCAATTGTCATAACATTTATTGTCTGATCTTCCAATATTACTCCATCAGTCAAATATCATTACGAATAAAGTCTCTCTGATACAATATTTCCAACTTAACTTCGTAACTTTTACTGTCTATAAATATATCAATTAAAACGAATAATCATTTAAGTTACATCCACAATATAACAGTAAACAATTAACATCATTACATCTACAACATTATCTAAATTCATAAACATTATCTAAATTCATAAATTTTACTTTCCATCCTTCACAATTAAATAATATCATCCCATAGGTTTATACCTTAAAAATAACAAATAACAAAAATCCTATAATTTATATCCTAAACAAATCAATTCTAGAAATTAACCATAATCATCATATTCACATCTTAGACATTCCTCCCCTCTCCTATTCTATTTTCCATCATCTCCAAACCAGTTAACTTAGCATCTAACAACAAAGGATTCCCACTCTTTAAAACATTAATATAGAAATGTCTTGCTTTCATAACTGTACTAAGAAAATACTTTCTACCCCTAAAATTCACTGACAAGCCCATTGGAACTTCCCATCTAAAATATATCTGATGTTTCTTAAACTCAGCCACTAAAAAAGCAAATTCTCTTCTCTTTCTTAACATTTTAGGAGGAATTTCCTTCATCATTTTATATCTTGTCCCAATATTTGAAATTTATTTTTATAAAAGGCTTGCAAGATTTCATACCTACCCTTTTTAGTTGTAAAATAAATAACCACATCCCTCGGTAATCTATTTTGTCTTGCCCACCAAGAATTAACACGATAAATTCTTTCAATATTAATTTCAAAGTATTCTGGCTCCACACCCTTTATCTGAGCAGAAGCTTGTGTAAAAATCTCTTTTAAATTTTCCTTACTATTTTCCCTCAACCCCCTCACCCTTGTAGCATATTCCATTAATCTATATTGTAATATTACCTTTCTTCATCTGCCCTATCTACCTTTGCCTGTATATCTTCCATCTTATTATCTAAGTTCCAATTGTTTTGATTCTTTTGAATTTCCTCTATTTTCCTTTGCAACTCTAAATTAGCTTTATTAACTTCTTCCAAACTATCCTCCATCTGAATACAAGACCTTAATATTTGTGGAATTGCATCCTTTACCATTTTCATTTCCCTCTTCTGCTCTTCCACCACTTCCTTAAAATCCAACATCTCTTTCTCTATTTCATCAAATTTCTGATCTATTTCTGAAAAACGAGTCTCCAGAAACTCCTGTAAAAAATTTCTTAATTCCTCTTTAATTTCTTCTTTTAATTTTCATATCTGAACTGAATAAATTTCAAAGTTTTTAGTAGCTTTTGGCACTATTTGCTTAAAAGCCATTTTTTAAAATATATAACCTACCCAGTAACAGAGGACAAAAGGGGGTTAAAAAGGAAAGATTCAAAAAACTTTTCTTCTAAATCACTATAATCCCAAAGAAGAAGAAAAAATATAAATCATAAAATTATCATTTCTTCCATTTAGTCAGTATCTTCTTGTATATCTCCTAGTTTCATACCAGCTGTTAATAAGCATTTCCTTAACTTTCATTTCCAATACACAAAAAATCACCATTTGCTTGCATTCCACAAAACGCCATTTGCATTCTTCTCTCCTATCTTCGCAACAAATGTATCCTCTACTAGGCACTTGCAGTCTTCTTACAAACAAATGCTAGAACTCCAGTTTCTGCTCGGTCTGCATTACAATCCATCACAAATCAATTTCTGCCGCGGAGATTGGACACTACATTTTTTTCCTGCCAAAAGGCAGATGCCCTCCGAGTCTGGAGCTTTTTTCAGGCTTTGGAAGGAGCACTCCCCTTAAGCCTCCAGAAAGTTTCTGGGGCTTGTCTGGGTGGCTCAACTTCAGCCTGAATGCTCATCTCTCCCTCTTTGCTGAGGGGGAGATTTACAAGCTGTCAGACAGCTGATTGACGCTGTCCTGGCAGCTCTACAGACTACGGGGTTAACAGTCTAAAAAAGACTGCCATCAATGAAGCGGAGCCAAACCGGAAGCCTATCCATTTTTAAAATAACTTTAATATAGACTAAAGAAGAAATAAACATATGAATATATAAATCACTTTGGACAAGTTAAAATAAAATTGAATATGAGATCAGTCAGGAACACACAAAACCCCATCCTGCCTGGCTGATTCATATGTATTTAAGAGTGCTTATCTCTCTTAGTTTGTGTATGGTAACATTAATTGCTGACAATACTACAAAACTATGGTTCATTGCACAATCAGCATGAGGTTCTGAGTGGATTTGACTCCTCCCCCCCACCACATATTAAGTCCTTCCCAAGGACTGTGAAAGGCAGTTTGATGGTATTAAAAGTATCATTGCAAAAAGTAAGTTGTCTGAGTAAAACTGTCTTTGAAATTGATTTACAGTGATTTTGCCAATGCTAATGGTATTCCTGTGGTGGTCCAGGTATTTTGGAATTGCACTCAAGGCACATATTACTATTAGGCCTATCTTTGCTTTCTTTTGCCACAATGGCTCTATTTCTATAGTCATTATAAGTCCCAGAGTACTTTAGCTTCTATGACTTTTGTCTTTTATTTTATGGTCCAATAAATTCTTGTTTGCCGGTCTTATAATTATCTGCTTTGCCTGTTATTTATTTTAAATATACTGGCCACTGAAATTTGTTAAAATGATACTAATTTCTGAAAATACCGCACAGCAGTTGGCATAAGCATTCCACCACTGGTCATCTCATTAGATTAACAAACACCATAATACTCAGGAAAACTCTCACCAGCAGACCTTTTCACATTCTGTCTGAAAGAACCTAGGCATCCTTCTGTTGATTATTGTGGAGGAGCCACTGACAGATCTGATATATAGTACCATCTACCATTAAAACAATAATGAGGAGGATGCTGAAATTGTTCTAAAGCAGCCTGATTTATTTCAAAGATTAGGCTCTATCCAAAGTGAATACGCCTTTGCCTTCAGTGAACAAATAATATGTGTGCAACCGTACAAAGACTGACACAAGTAGGCATGTATAGAGAGCAAGAAAGGTGACCCTGATGAAGGAACAGCTGTCTAGGCAAAAGGGGCTACAAAATTGTTAAATTTCTGAATAGCCAGATAATATTTGAAAGTGGTTCAGGTAGATGTCTTCCTAATTTGCTAGTGTATAAGAAAGAGGAGTAAGTATAGCACAATCATACTTTCAATATTTTATTATAGAATGATAAAAGTAATTTTAGCCTTCCTGTAGACTTGATTTTCGTCTTGTCTACTAATGCAGCTGACATCATCATCTTCAGCAAAGAACATTCTAGACTGCAGGATGATCAACTGATTATCCCCCACACCCCTTTGGAAGTGCTACTACAATATTACACTACGAAAGCAACATAATTTTTAAAGAATAGTTTCAGCATCATTTAGTCCATTCAGAGAGTTTTAACTATTTCCAATTTACGCAGTTGATTGCATCAGCACCCTGCACTGTCCTCTGCAATCTGAAGACAAAAGTCAATGCTAAGAATTTTAATGCAAAGAAGCATTTAATGAAATCGGTGCTAGAGAAGGAAACAATCTGTGAAAAAGAATTAATCATGTCTTGCCTCTACACTGAAAATTCAGGGCACCGATTGTAAATGATTTCAAACTGAATTAAAATAGATACACAACTTCCAGAATGCTTCTGGTAACTTCTTAATAGAGATATAAGTGGCCAGTAGTTATTCTTGTTAAAGTTTCAATCAGTTTATCATTATCTAAGGTAAAACAACATGGAATGAAATTTCAGGAGAACAGCAGGAACAACGTATTACATATTATAAAATCTATAATGGTATAATGTGTTTTTGTCCTTCTAAATCTTCTGATCTCACAGAAGTCTCCTTAAGGAGAACAACACAACGACTCTATATATACAAATTTCCCAATCCTTATAGAGAATTTTCTCCTAAGTAAGTTTGCAAACGTTTTGGTCCTAAGAGGAGCAAACAAACTTCCTGCCATGTATATGGTCTATAACAAATTATAGCTGAAAATGTTTGTTTGCTATATATAAAGGGTTTAAATTCTTCCTTTTCTTTTCAGTTGGAATTCCTTTAAGGTAACAAACCATGCTGCTTGGCATTCTGCCATTTTTTTTAGCAAGCTCTTATTACAAGAGTCTATTTCTAATGGATTGGATATGGCGCCTTTCCCATT
The DNA here is from genome assembly GCF_028640845.1 of Ahaetulla prasina. Lineage (NCBI taxonomy): Eukaryota > Metazoa > Chordata > Lepidosauria > Squamata > Colubridae > Ahaetulla > Ahaetulla prasina. Next base: position 93,042,841 of record NC_080542.1, read on the forward strand.
TTGCTAATGAGAAAAGCTAAAGGCCATTACTTTTTCTGATTAAGATCCCTGCGGGAAGAAATGTGATGTGTACATTACAAGGGCATACGTAAAGGAAATACACAGCTTGTCCAATCAATCAGATTGAGGCTGACAAAAGGAAAATACCAAACTCTCATTCTGTGAATAATGCTGAGGAAAAATGATGGGAGAAATCATAAAAGGAAAATGTCTTTGAAAGATAAACTGTGGGCATCATATTAGTATGATAATCAACAACCAGTTTCATAGGTTTTCATCAAATACATGGTTAAATTAATGACCTTGTGGCATTCTGAAGTATTTTAAAGCCACATTAAATACATTAATGTGAGTCAGAACATTTATGACTACCTGTCATGATGGGTACATCATAACTCCTGATGCAAAGGCAGCATGTTTTTGACTTCCAAATGATAAAATAGCAACTGCAGAACTAGGCTTATCAGGCTCCAAAAACCAAAAAAAGGCACATTGATACTCTTCTGAGCAACCTCCTTTATTGTTTTTCACTTTTTCTTTTGCCAAACTAAAGCAGACCTTGCACCATGAAACATACTATGAATTGGAGACTACTAACCAGGAGCTGTTTTCAATCTTTTCCCCAACACAAAGTATCTAAACTGTGCTGTCTTTTGTTATTTTGAATGCACCTCCTTCCTCCTGGAAAACTGAAAAATATCCAATTACAGGGCTCTTGCATTTCTTTACCAATTCTAAGTTTCAGGTAAATCTCCAGTTTCTTCATCTATTAACCCAGTGGGAAGTACCTTAAGAGTTGAACTTCTCCAAATATATTAAAGCAGTGGTCCTATGGTCCACGGGCCTTTGGGATCCACAAAATCTTTTTCAAATCATATGATTTAAATCTTGAGTTAGGTCTTGGGAGTCCACGGCCATGATCTGTGGCCACAAAAGGTATTTAAAGAGGGTATGTGATGAAGAAAGGGTTGAGAAACTGTATTAAAGCATATTTTATTAAAATATGCTATTCTATTACTTAGCACAATATATGTGTATGTAGGTGCTTTTTTCATTCTTGGGATGTACTTCTTAGCTTCTGCATATTAAAATCATGCACTGGAATTGAATGAAAACCTCAAGTATTTTTATTTTGTATCATTCAACAATGATCTGAGAAATGCTCTTTTGTAGATAAAAACAATTTTCAAAGTAGGATAACTAACTTATACATTTGTTAATCAATATCCCTTTTCTTTCTTTCCAGAAAATAATATTCCACATTCCTCAAATATTCCTACTACAAAGACCAGCTTTCACCATTCTATGATTATCATATCTAAAGTACTCTGCTGAGATACAAAAATCAATATTGCCAATCTTTTAAAAACATGGAAAAAGGGTATTTTCCGAGATGAAAAAAAGACTCTGTACTTCTCTCAATGTATGGTTGATTTCAGAAGGTAATGAATTTTCCCCCTGGAGGTAAAAGTCAGCCATGCTTTCCATTAATAATATTCCCATTCCAGCTTGAAAAGAATTATACTTGTACACACTAAGACAGCAGCTGCTTATCACTCATTCAGGCCTGAAGTGAGAAAGTTTGTGTTAACAGTAAAAGATCACATGAAAGGAAGCTAGAAAATGAGACTTTTGAGAAACAGGAAAGAAACAATAGAGGTTGATGCTATACTTCATTAACTCTGAAGAAAAATAATCAAATTATTCTATTCTGTATACTAAAATTGTTCACTGGTAGCCCTCAGGAAAATCAAACACAGATCAGAACTGAGATATATTCTCCACTTAGCTCTGCCAATAACAATCTATTCTACATCAAAATGTACTTTATCATTTAACTATAGGATATTGAAAATGTATGTATGCAATTCAATTTTTTAAAATTTGAATAATATACATCATCGGTAAAATATATTCCTCAGAAATTTTATTTTACCGTACATATCCTCAGACTTACTCATTTTTTAAATATGCAACTGTAGAAAAGCTATTTCTTTCATATCTATTTTAAATTTGCTATGTGAACATAGTTAGCCAGAATCAGTTGCATATTGAAAATGCTGCAGTATGGAAAAGAAAATGGAAGCATCTAAAAATGGAAGACCAAAAATGGAAGACCAAAAATGGCCTCAGTTTTACTTAGCTGTAACTATTCATTGGGTGGTAGTGTGGGGAAAAAATCAAAGTGATTCAAACTCAACCAAACATTTGAGTGGAAAGGGATGATTCGGAACTAACATTTGTCTGTGCCAACTTCTCTCCCAGTACTCCTCTGCAGCTGACCTTTTCTCCTCTGCTGGCCCTCTGTCAGTGATTCTCTACCACCAGTGACCCCCAAGCCCTCTACTCCCAATCCCTTGTCCTGGCCCATTCCCTGAGGCAAGTTTTTACTCAGGTGATTTGTTGCTTGGGATAAGTAGCTGTGCCTCCCAGCAGCAAATTGGGCAATGGGAGCTGCAGGCAGCAGTGATGTGGAGGAACTGGGGGAGTGACAGGTGGCTGGGGAAGACACAGCAGGGGGCAGACAATTATGTAGACAGCAGGCTATTGTAGAAAGAATGGCAGGTGCACACTTTAAATTTTTCTTTGTTCCCTTGTCTCTCCTTGTCCAATCCACCCCAAATTCTAAGTCTCCTCAATTGAAGGACGGCTGTGATCCAGGGATCAGGGTTTTAGATTCTGGCACATTGGTTGCGTCGACAGGACAGGAAAAAGATCTTGTCTCATGGGAGAAAAGGTTGTAGAGGGAAGGAGGGAGGTTCATGAAGCACCTCGACTTTTATTTCAAGATGTCTTGAAAAGAATAATCTTAGACTAGGGATCCCCAATCCCCAGGTCATGGCCCACTACCAGGCTGCAACCTGGGCTGCAGAAAACTGGCTGCAGAAGAAATGAGTAAGTGTGCATGCATGAAATTCCCCTATGCACATGTGTACCTGCCGCTTACATGCCCCTCCCCCAGGCTCTTTCTTATCATCTTTCTTCCTTCTCTCTCTTTTTCTTCCTTCCTCTGCTTATGTCCCTCTCTTCCTCTTCCTCTTCCTTCCTTCTTTCCTTCCTTCCTTCCCTGCCTCCCTTTTTTTCCTTTTTTTCCATTCTTTCCCTCCCTTCCTCACTTTCTCTATGGATGGATGGATGGATGGATGAATGGATAGATGAAAGAACGATAGTTCTCGACTTACAACCACAACTGGACCCAAAATTTCCATTGCTAAGCAAGATGGTTATTCAGTGAGGCACCCTTGAATTTATGCCCTTTTTTGCCTGAGAGAAGATGGCAAGGAAGTAACAGTTTCCCTTTCACTCTATTGCTCATATAGAAAAAAATAGTTCTTTTACTAGTCTGGACTTTTGATCTTAAATTGAGATTTACAAGTAATTTGTAAATTATGGTCACTCACGCTCTGGTTACGTCTAGGTTGGATTACTGCAATGCTCTCTACATGGGGCTGCCCTTGAGGTGCACCCGGAGACTACAGTTAGTCCAGAATGAGGCTGCGCGAGTGGTAACGGGAGCCGTTCGTGGCTCCCATGTAACACCACTGCTCCGTAGTCTACACTGGCTTCCTGTGGTTTTTCGGGTGCGCTTCAAGATTTTGGTTACCACCTTTAAAGCGCTCCATGGCTTAGGACCCGGGTACTTACGAGACCGCCTGCTGTTACCCTTTGCCTCCCACCGACCCGTACGCTCTCACAGAGAGGGTCTCCTTAGGGTGCCGTCCGCCAAACAGTGTCGGCTGGCGGCCCCCAGGAGTAGGGCTTTCTCTGTGGGGGGACGACGCTCTGGAACGAACTTCCCCCTGGCCTACGACAAGTGCCTGATCTTCGGACCTTCCGTCATGAGCTTAAAACACATTTATTCCTTCAAGCGGGACTGGCATAATAGTGTGGAATTTTAATTTTGGGGTTTTGTTAATATTTTAAAATTTAAAATTTAAATTTTAATTATCAGCCTTTATAATTCTGCTATGTTTTAATTGTATATATTTTATGTTTTTACTTCTGGCTGTACACCGCCCTGAGTCCTTCGGGAGAAGGGTGGTATAAAAATTCAATAAATAATAATAATAATAATAATTTGAGAGATATACTTGCTTATGCAATTTGCAAACATTAGGAAGTGGTATATATCTATTATCACTGTAAATACATTTTTATAGCCCCAAATCATTCGGTTTCCTTTATTTACTAAAATGGTACTATGGTGACATACTTTTCAGAACCAGTAAGAACCAGTAAGCAATAGAATTTTATCAGTTCCAACATATGGTGGTGTTACTGTGGGGAAGATGTGAACAGGCAAAAAAGAAGCCGTTATTTCAAGTTCTGACTGGAAATGTGAGTGACAGCACACTGTTTCCCTTAGGAGTAAATTTCAAAATGAGAAAATTTTATATAAATAAAGTATTTTATTTAGATGCCTAAGAAATAATGCCAATTGTTCAAAAAATGCCATTACTAAAGTGAAGGAAGCTAATCAATAGAAATCAAACATAGTGAACAACTATTTGATTTCATTTTTTAAAAGAGTATTTACCATATTTTTCAGAACGGAGTATACGACACACCTTAGTTTTTGGGGAGGAAAATAAGAAAAAAGTTGATTGACAGGTGGATCTGCCTCCTGGAATACCCCCAATCAGCTTTTCCCAGAAGTGAATTTTAGCAACAGGTTCCCTGATTGTGAGCTCTGCGCTTTGCTTTTTTTTTTTTTTTTTTGCTTTTTTTCTGCCTCTGAAATTTCTGAAACTCTGTTTCAGAAAAAAAACTTTTTTTTCTGCCTCTGAAGCTCTGTTTCTGAGGCTTTTTTTCTGAAGCTCTTTTTCTGATGCTTTTTTCAGCCTCTGAAACTTCCATTTGAGAAGCTGGGTGGGGCTACATTCGGAGCATAAGATGCATCTAGATTTTCACCCTCTTTTTCGGGGGAAAAAGGTGTGTCTTATACTCCGAAAAATAAGGTATATTATACCTAATACACACTACCCAGCACAGCTTTCATGTTACCACAAAGGAAGTCAGATCAATGGTGGTTTATGATGCACTATGAGTGGCATTCAGATCATGGAGCAACCTTGGGATCCACTTATTAATAAACTCCTTTTCTATTCCACACACAACAATTCCTTTCTACTTCTTTAGAGGAAATTTGATACCATTAACTGATTTGTCTAGCTAGAAAAAACTTAACTCTTGTACTTTTGACCAGTAGTTTTATGTACAACTAGTACATTTATTTACGTTTATGCTTATATTTTTATTTTATTTTATTTATTTATTTATTTTTTATATTTATTTATTTATTTATTTTATTTTATTTATATTTATACTTTTATGATAAAACTAGTAGTTTTATCAGTTTTATGTACACTGAGAGCATATGCACCAAGACAAATTCCTTGTGTGTCCAATCACACTTGGCCAATAAAAAATTCTATTCTATTCAGTAGAAAAATACTTGTGACAACCTAGTTTGGGGGGATAAATATATCCTCAGAAATTCATATTTGCAAATTATTTAAGTAAATCTCTGAATAAATATTGATCTCTAATACTATCTGGAGTTATATTAAGGTAAAGGTAAAGGTTCCCCTGCACATGTGTGCTAGTCATTTCTGGCTCTAGAGGCAGTGCTCATCTCCGTTTCTAAACCAAAGAGCCAGCGCTGTCCAAAGATGTCTCTGTGACCGGCATGACTCAATGCCGAAGGTGCATAGAGCGTTGTTACCTTCCCACCAAACTGGTCCCTATTTTTCTATTTGCATTTTTTACATGCTTTCGAACTGCTAGATTAGCAGAAGCTGTGACAAGTAAATGGGATCTCACCCCATTACGTGGCTCTAGGAATTCGAACTGCTGGACTGCTGACCTTCTGATCAACAAGCTCAGCATCTTAGCCACTGAGCCACCACATCCCTTTGGATGCAGAGTTATATTAAGGTACACTAAATATTCTCTATTACAAATAGAGAAATCTTCTCTCTATTGTTTTTTTTAATATTTTATTTTTTATACTAAGAAATGGAAAGAACTATTTTCATTTCCAGGCTAAATTCCAATTTAAGTTAAGAATGTATATAGTGTATTCATATTACAAATAAAAATTTAAAAATAAGAAGTAATGTTGATATTTAGAAGCTTGAGGTTTTTTGTTTTTTTTTGCTAAAACCCCCCGATAAAGTAAATGAAAATACAATTAAGTGATGAGAACCTTTTTTTAAAAATAGTAAAAGATCCTGGGTTGAATTCCAGCATCTTTCTGTATTTGTCTGAAATTCAAACTGACACTACTGAGTTAGATGGACTACAGATATTCCTTGTTAGAAGAAAATCTTCTATAGTCTAAACCATCAAACTACCCATGGAAAAGGATGATAATAGGGTTGCATTTGGACAACAGTCGTGTATATTTTTAGCCTTGCCATTTTGAAGTGATCTTTAAGATTTTGGACCATCATTATACAATTCTAGAAGTTGAGAATCATATAGCCTTTATACTTACCTGGATTTTATCATTTTAACTCTAGTTGCTAAGCAACTGTAATATTCTTACTCCAAATAGTTCACCCATTTTTTTTATAGGTGGTTAAAAATTGATAAAAAAGAAAACTGGTGAAAGCAAACTGGATATTCAGAAAAAGTAGGTGTAGTATAAATATGTTATACTACACCTATAGTACCTTCCAATATAATTGGCTTTTTTAGGATAAATAAAGTATGGATATACAAAATTTTCTTCCTGTTCTTTAAGATGGCCTGATAATGTAGCACTTTTATTAGTACTTGATTTTGTTACACCAAACAGCCTTTATGAAATTGTATAGCAAATTTTCCATTTGCACATTTCATCTCCTTAAAGTTTTTCATATGCATTACAGAGATAATCAGAATACTTGCAGTCCTCAACATATAACAGTTAATTTAGTGACCTTTTGAAGATACAACTGAAAAAAGTGTCTTATGAATATTTTTCACGCTGGCAACCATTTCAGCATCCCCATGGCCATTGATCAAAATTCAGATATTTGGCAACTGACTCATATTTAAGACAGTGTCTCAGGATCACGTGATCATCTTTTGTGACCTTCTCACAAGCAGAGTCAATGGGGAAGCTAGATTTACTTAACCATCATCTTACTAACTTAACAATTGCAGTGATTCACATAACAACATTGGTAAAAAAGCTGTCATCAAAAATCAGTTAACAACTATCTCTTTTACCAACAAAAATTTTGAGCTCAATTTGGGTCACAAGTCAAGGACTACCTGTAGTGAACTACATGAGAAGCCCAATGTTTGTTACTTCAGTCAAAACCATACTGCTGACTAAAATCTGAGGAGGATAGTTTTGGCTGAAATATATGCTATGCTGATTAACAAAGCAAGTGAGGATATGAAAACTTTTTAATAAAAGCACTTTGCATACTGCAAGCTTTTAAATTAATCTGGGACAGAACAATGCTGCAGATACTAATGACACAGAACAGTTCATTAATTTCTAGCTTGTCTGCAGAAAACAGCTTGTTGAAAGTTAGCCAATGAACTTTTATAGCACCCTCTTGCAGATTTGTAAAGGGCAACACTGGAAATCTGAACACAATGGAAATGGATTGTTCCTATTTGCATATGCCCTAAAATGTAATCCCTGTAAACTAACTACTTTGTAATACTTTCTACTGCAATTGTATGGATGATAAAGATTCATTTCTGCAAAACAGAGGAGAATTATTATGAACATCAAAACTGGTTGAAATCACTTAAACCCAAACTACAGATTATACAGACTAGTATCCATTGACAAAAGAATCCTGGGAAAATGCTCACACCATTTCTTGCTGATGTATTAAGAGCAAATAAGTTTTTTATTCTGAAAAGTTACCACTAGGTTAAAATGCTGAAATTATGCCTGAAGTCCACAGACAGTAATAAAAAAGGACCACAAATCTCTGTTGGAATTTTGATTGTTTTAAGCCATTGGGATTTATTTCAACAGCTTTTATTGGACATAAAGTCTCAATCTAGCCTGCTGATTAAACTCATTGGCAGGAAAAGAAAGAACGATGAGTTTAAGATGAAAAACAGATTTTTCAAAGCTTTTGGGGTTCTGGTGGAAAAAGAGGTGGCATACAGTGAAATACAATTACAGCAGTGTGGACATTTCAATATGAAGTAATTTTGTAAGTATTCATTTTTAAAAGGAGATAGCTTTAATTCTATGTATTTATGTATTTATTTCATGCATAAAGAGTAGAATATATATAGGTAGGATTAACCATAAAGCATCATACACATATAAGTTTTATATTAATTTAAAACAAGGAAAGTAAAAGCTACATCTCAGTTAAAATGTGATTTAACACTAGGAAACAAAAGACCAAATTTACCAAATCAAAATAGCTAGCCTTAAAACAATACTACTACTACCACCAAAGTGATCACCAGCATCATCTGTAGAGCAAAATTTATACTGCTTGGGACAGAGAAAGACTAATCTTTCAGGTCAGAAAAAATTTACTTTGATGGTCAATCTATGGTCCCTAAAAATAAATCTGAAAGTTTATTCAAGAAGCACTGTCAGATAGAGATTTTCAACATAACCCAACATTAGCTAACAGACCAAGAAATTTCTAGAAAATGTGAACAATCAAAATGTATTCCAGAAAAGGTCACAACTTAGTATAGAAGAGCTCATGTTAATTCAGTATGTGTAAAATGTAATTGAAACATTTTAGCCTACTGGGGAATCTTCTTTCTTTTAATATAGCATTTTAGGATACATGGAGAAAAATGTGAAAAATAACCAACAATAGTGACTTCTAAAACTAAAAAGGGAATATAATAAAAGCCTTTGCAGAGATAGAGAGTGTTTGAAAGTTTACATGTAATGTAGCAATAAACGAATTACAATAGTAGAAAAGGCAAGGGAAAAAAAAGACCTGAGGACATTGAATATATTCAGATGAATAAAACAGCTTGTTTAAACAAGGTCAATAACTCGTAGTGCATTAATTTTTACTAAGAACCTGGTTCACATAAATATGTTCACAGGGAGAAATACAGTAAGACTCAACCTGAGTCTGTATGGTTGTGGTGGTTTGGACCCTCAGGTCATGGAAATCTTTAGTGTAACTTCTGTGGGACAGCTTATACCAGGTCATCTTGGAAAAAGAAAACGGGGTTCATTTATATAAAAGCTAAATCCTGGGAAAGTGGGAAAGAAGGGGACATCACTCTTACCTTCCTTTTTAATTACCTGCCCATCACGTGAGAGGACATCTACACCCATATCTCTGGAAATTCAGGCAGAAAAGGAGGAAGACTTAGCTGAAAGGTAGTCCTGGAAAAGTCTGAGGGAGTTGGAAAGTGGAAATCACAGGAAGGGATTTAGCATATCTGTATTTATGTGTTTATGAATGACAACTTGCTACAGCTAAGAACCAGATTTGGCCCATAAGACACACAGGTTTATCTGAGATATATGACAGTGGTGACATGAGTTTTCACATATTGCTAAAGAATTGGCTATTGTCACAAGCTGTGAGTTAGAAAGCTTTGGCCTTCGTTTCTGCTACTTGGTCTTTTTGGTTCTGCTTGTCAGTGATTTTCTTTTTCTTGATGTGTTTTGTTCCCTTTTGATTTTTTTAATTATAGGTTGATCAGAATCATCATGTATTTGGACAGCCTTGAAAAAAACTGACTGACTGACTAAATAAATAAATAAAACTCCTACATTGGGGCATCCATAGACTTTATTTTAAGTAGTACTCAATGTTGGCATGAAAAGTTTTGTCCATTTATCAAAGGTGATAATGAAAATGAAAATGCTTTAGCTCTGCAGACAATCTAAGGTTTTTAATTACATTACATGAGCTGTGCTTATAAACAAAAATGTGTCCCTAAATTAAAAATTAAGTTAAAATGTGGTCACAAGACATAACGGTAATCCAATCAGATGATGATGATGATGATGATGATGATGATGATGATGATGCCTGTGGATTTTTTTAAAGCTCCTCAGTGGTACAATTTGCTCCACAGGAAATTAACTCAAACATTAATTTCCTGCCATTCTTTTCTGGTAAAGTCAAACTACTGGTATAAATGCAGCATTGTCAATGAACACTAGTCTATGTTTTAGCAGTTTCTAAGAAATAGCAAACTTTCTCATTAATCAACTCCTTGGCTTCCAGCATATAAAAATAATTATATAAAAATTATTATATAAATATAATAATAAATAATAATAATATATCAATCTAAATATTTGCTTGCTATTTATTATCTTCCAAATGTATAAATTAGCCATGTAAAAAAGACAGGAAAAAAGAGATTAAATGGTTACTGGACAGGTCTGTTGCTATTCCTGTCACCGAATCCACTGACAAGAAAAAGTTGAAGGAACTCTAATTCTACCATAGTTACTGACAATATTTTAACCAATTTAGAACTTCCCTCACATACCATAATCAACTTAGTCCTTCCACAGTAGACACCAACACTCTAGTCTAGAACAAGAATTTAATGCCATCATTAAAGTTCACACTAACCAACTGCACACTCTTGGAGTCAGTAACACACACGATTTCTGAAAAAAATGCAAATTATATGTTTGTACATATTGCGTATGGATGATGAAGCAGATATTTCATACGTGGCATGGTAGGAGAAAAGCCATGTTAATCTCTGGAGATAGTAACTTTTGGATCAACAAAGTTCATTTAAAAGTGTAAGCTTTCATAAACTGCAATTCACTTCATCTGATACTGAGTGACATACTGATTCAGGTTTTAAATTGGGGTGAGGCAAGGTATAGACAGGTTGATTATAAAGGTGGAAATTACATGTGAAACAGATTACAAGCACCTCATTAATTCACAACTGTAATGTGTTAGAAATGCATTATATTTTTTAAGGCATTCTGAGATTGCCTGAAAACCTTTGGTATTTACTTTTTCCAAAAACAGTCATTATAAGATTTTCCATAGACTGCCTTACAATATCTTTATTTTGAAGTCTGATTTCAAATTTGAAATTTAAAATTGTAGCAAAAGTAAAGATGGCTTGAATAAGGATTTTTGTAGCTAGGAATTTCACTCACAGTATCCTGGAAGTGTTATTTCTATACATTACAATTACTATTATTACAGACAGAATGAATATGACATTATTTTCAATAATGAAATATTGAAAACTGTTAAAAATTATGAGGGTATCTGTAAGTTTTCCATGGAGCACAATTGCAGCTAGGGATAATTTCAGGTAGGAAAACAGCATAAAATAGCATGAAATAGCATGGTTCGAAGAAAAATACTATTATTACTATGTTTGACAAACTATGGTACTCTTAAACTGTACATCTTCAATTGTGCACCAAGAACCACTTTTATATAACCTCTGCATTTTGTTACCAACATTTAATAAGAAATAAATTGAAGGATATAAAATGACAAACAAATTATACTTTTATTACCTAATAATGCTCAAATAATAGACAGAAATGGACATGTACTGAGAACAGAGAAAAATCTAGAGCAGCTTTTCTCAATCTTTTTGGTGTGAAGTAATCTTTGAAATAATTTTCAGGCCTCATGAATCTGTTGCATAGAAATATCACAAAACATGAAAACTGCACAGTACAATTCATTTTTAACTACACATCCCACACATTTTACAGTGTTGACAAACAGCACAGTGAAAGGCTTTGTCAAAATTCCCACAATGTAAATGGTTTACATTGGTTTCCACATGAAATTTTAAAAATGTTTTTTTTTTTTTAATCAGAGAATCCCTAGTAACCTCTTTGAATCCCATACGTCTATGCAGAATCTCAATTGAGAAAGGCTGCTAGAGTGTACAGAGTCTATAGAGTGAACGAGCACTATTTAAAAAGTGAAATTTAAACACAAACTTACTGCTCCTGTTGTGCCCAAGGAAAGATGACTCATCTGTTGTGTCAAGGGGCCCATCATACTTGCTGGCTGCATGGACATTGTATGATCCATTGCTGGAGTTAACACAGCACCCTATAAATACACATAGATTATGCAAAGTCTAGAAAAGGAATAAGACTTTGTCTCCTGACATCTGCAATTCCACATAATATTTCTTTCAACTAATATTTATTCTTCATAGCAGACATACAGATACAAAGCACAATGTATCTGCCAGTATTTACATACTTTAAATTTCTTCATCCATTTTCTTTTGCTTTACATACATTTTATGAAGTACACAATTCATCTGCTTGAGCGTATTCTTGCCATTCAGGCTAATATGTTCTAATATTATTCATAATATTATTTATTATTAATATTAATAATATATTCAGGCTAATATGTTCTAATATTAGCTAATATGCTAAAATGTTCACTTTATTTTCTCCTTCATATAGAAATATCTTGATTTTTTTAATACAAACATTTATGGAATTATTCTCCCAACTGCATGATATAACTTGATATATATTGCATGATATAATTTGATGTATATCATTTAAGTTTTCAGACACCAAGATAAAATTGTCTGCTTAAAAAAATGCAGATATATACCTCCTCCCCACATACCTCTAATGTCACTACAATAATTCCTTATTTATTTATTCTTGAAGGTTTTAAACAACTAGGGGGATATCATATATTCTTGCCTTAGTGCCCATTGCTTAATCATTCACTAAGAATTTGATTTAGTTTCATTTATTTTTTACTCCACTAATTATAGTTTTTATAGCATTCAGAAATTAAATTCAATATTTGCACAAAATCCATATTTGCACAAAACTTCCACAATTCAAACTATGCCATTTATCATCTGCTTTATGTAAATCAACAAGTGAGTATAACATTTTCTTTCTTAACATTAATATATCTCTCAGTAACTTGATGAAGAACTAACATCTAATCTGTATCTCCCCTTTACTACCCAGAAAAAGGCATACTATACTTTCCAAATGTTTATGTTTACTTCTCATAAAATTTCCCAACCATACTTAGCAAACAAACTCCTGATAGTTCTTGAATTCAATCTTGCTACCTTTCCACTAGTACATGGGGAAAAGTAATATGATTCTCCATCATCCTTAACAATTTAGGTTCATTTCACAGTTCCTCTGATTCTCCATTAATGTTTCAGGACTTCAGAATGATTCCTGATGTTTTCCTTGAAAATTGTGAATATATGCAGAAGTTCATATTGTAGAAATTGACTTTTCCCTACTTTTTAAGCTTAATTTGGTACTTGCACTTGATCAATTTGTGCTCTGGTAGCACCTGGCTATATCTTTGATTTTATTGTTAAGTTCTTTCACTTCTACTTTAGTAATATGGATAATCTTCAACTTATAGCTATTTGTTTAGTAATCTTTTTTCTGATTTATGGAAAAAATGTCCATTGGGGAAGTTGGATTCATTTAATGATTGCATCATTTGTTTACTGTCCACAATAAAAATTGTTGTAAAATCAGATCCAGCATGACTTATGACCACAATGACTTACAGTGGAAATTCTGATCCCAATTGTGTTGCAGGTCAAGGACTATCTAATGGTCAATACGTTGGTTCCGTCCCAGGCGCCTGATGGACCCGGAGAGGTTCCTGACGGAGCTTGGGCCATTTCCTGAGGATCTGGCCCACGGCACGACTGAGGAACTAGTCGTGGCCTGGGAACAGGCCGCGGCTGGGGCCTTGGACCGTGTCGTGCCTTTGCGGCCTCTGACCCGGCGTAGATCTCGTCCAGCACCTTGGTTCTCCGAGGGGCTGAGGGAGATGAAACGCCGGAGAAGACGCCTAGAGAGCACTTGGAGGTCCAGTCGTTCTGAAGCTGATCGGACACTAGTTAGGTCCTATTCTAGGACCTACCTAGTGGCAATGGGGGAGGCGAGGCGTTCTTACGCCTCCACCCTCATTGCGTCGGCAGATAACCGCCCGGCCGCCCTGTTTCGGGTGGCCCGCTCCCTCCTTCATCAGGAGGTGCGGGATGACCCTTTGCAGGGACGAGCCGAGGAGTTTAGTGGTTATCTATACGATAAAATCGCTCAGCTCCGGGACGGTCTGGACCGAAATTGGGATGATCCAAGCGAGGGAGAGGAGACACGTCTTGTTGAGCCGGTTTGGGATGAGTTTGACCCTGTGGCTCCCGAGGACGTGGACAGGTTGTTGGGGAGGCTTCACGCCACGACATGTTTACTGGACCCGTGTCCTTCCTGGCTGGTACTGGCCACTCAGGAGGTGACACGAGGCTGGCTCCAGAGGATTATCAACGCTTCTTTGCTGGAAGGGGTTTTCCCTGCCGCCTTGAAAGAGGCGGTGGTGAGATCCCTCCCCAAGAAGCCCTCCCTGGACCCAGCTATTTTGGGTAATTATCGTCCAGTCTCCAACCTTCGCTTCGTTGCGAAGGTTGTAGAGAGTGCTGTGGCGTGACAGCTACCCCAATACCTGGATGAAGCCGTCTATCTAGACCCGTTCCAGTCCGGCTTTCGACCCGGATACAGCACGGAGACAGCTTTGGTCGCATTGGTGGATGATCTCTGGCGGGCCAGGGACAGGGGGTACTCCTCTGTCCTGGTCCTATTAGACCTCTCAGCGGCTTTTGATACCATCGACCATGGTATCTTGCTGCGCCGGTTGGGGGGATTGGGAGTGGGAGGCACCGTGCATCGGTGGTTCTCCTCCTATCTCTCCGACCGGTCGCAGATGGTGTTGACAGGGGGGCAGAGGTCGGCCGCGAGGTGCCTCACTTGTGGGGTCCCGCAGGGGTCGATTCTCTCGCCCCTGCTGTTCAACATCTACATGAAGCCATTGGGTGAGATCATCAGTGGCTTTGGGGTGAGATACCAACAGTACGCTGATGACACCCAGCTGTACTTTTCCACCCCGGGCCACCCCAATGAAGTTGTTGAAGTGCTGTCCCGGTGTTTGGAAGCCGTACGGGTCTGGATGGGGAGAAACAGGCTCAAGCTTAATCCCTCCAAGACAGAGTGGCTGTGGATGCCGGCATCCCGATTCAGTCAACTGCAGCCGCGGTTGACTGTTGGAGGCGAGTTACTGGCCCCAAAGGACAGGGTGCGCAACTTGGGTGTCCTCCTGGATGATCGGCTGTCGTTTGAAGATCATTTGACGGCTGTCTCCAGGAAGGCCTTCCACCAGGTCCGCCTGGTTTGGCAGTTGCGCCCCTTCCTTGATCGGGATGCCTTGTGCACAGTCACTCATGCGCTCGTTACCTCTCGCTTGGATTATTGTAATGCTCTCTACATGGGGCTTCCCCTGAAGTGCACTCGGAGGCTTCAGTTAGTCCAGAATGCAGCTGCGCGGATGATAGAGGGAGCTACGCGTAGCTCCCATGTAACACCGCTCCTGCGCAGACTGCACTGGCTACCTGTAGCCTTTCGAGTGCACTTTAAGGTGTTGGTTACGACCTTTAAAGCGCTCCATGGCTTAGGGCCTGGGTACCTACGTGACCGCCTGCTGTTACCACATGCCTCCCACCGACCCGTACGCTCTCACAGAGAGGGACTTCTCAGGGTGCCGTCCGCCAAACAATGTCGGCTGGCGGCCCCCAGGGGAAGGGCCTTCTCTGTGGGGGCTCCCACACTCTGGAACGAGCTTCCCCCAGGTTTACGCCAAATACCTGACCTTCGGACTTTTCGCCGCGAACTGAAGACACACCTTTTTATCCGCGCGGGGCTGGCTTAAATTGAATTTTAAATGTCAAATTTTATTAATTTTAAATGGGGTTTTTTAGTGTATGGTAAATTTTAAATTGTCAGGCTAATTTAAATAAGTTTTTTAAATTGCATTTTAATTGTATTTTGTATTGTTTGTTTTATTCTGCCTGTACACCGCCCTGAGTCCTTCGGGAGAAGGGCGGTATAAAAATCAAATAAATAAATAAATAAATAAATATGATTTCTATGAATTCCATATTCAGGCATCATTTTGGGTTCTTTGAAGACAATATTAGCTATTACAAAATCATTGGAGTGGAAAAAAATGTTAAGTTTTTCTATTGTTTCATTTCAATTTCATAAGAATCCATTTTCCTGTACTTAATATTTTCAACTGTAGTATTCTGTTTACAATGCTTCCATGTTCTGTCAATTTCAAATTGTACTGGATTATAAAATCATCAGTCATCTCCTTTTCTGCATCCATGGTTGGAGCATAAACTTGGATGATTATCATGTGTAAAAGATTTCCCAAGAAGTCTAATTAATATTATTTGGCCAATAATTGATTGCGTCAAGTGCTGTTCTTGATATAACTGTACAAAAATTGCTATTCATTTTTTGTTTTCATGTGCTAAATAATAAACTGCATGATCTTCTGACTGAAAGTATCCAATTCCAGTCCATCTCAATTTGCTGATGCCTGAAGTGTCAAATTTAATCTTTCATAGTACTGAATTTACAAGGAGTGCTGATACAGTTCTACAGAGGAATTATTGAGTCTGTCATCTGTACCTCTATAACTGTCTGGTTTGGTTCTGCAACCCAACAAGACAGACACAGACCTCAGAAGATAATTAGAACTGCAGAAAAACAATTACTACAAACCTGCCTTCCACTGAAGACCTGTATACTGCACGAATCAAAAAGAGGGCTGTGAAAATATTTACAGACCCCTCACATCCTAGACATAAACTGTTTCAACTCCTACCCTCAAAACAATGTTATAAACCATTGCACACCAGAACAACTAGACACAAGAACAGTTTTTCCCCGAACGCCATCACTCTGCTAAACAAATAATTCCCTCAACATTGTTAAACTATTTACTAAGTCTGCACTATTATTAATCTTGTAATTGTTCCTATCAACCATCTCCTTCCTCTTATGACTATATGACTGTAACCTTGTTGTTGGTATCCTTACGATTTATATTGACTGTTTCCTAATATGATTTTATTGCTTATTTGTACCCTATGACTATCATTAAGTGTTGTACCTTATGATTCTTGATAAATGTATCTTTTCTTTTATGAACCAAGAGAGCATATGAACCAAGACAAATTCCTTGTGTGTCTAATCACACTTGGCCAATAAAGAATTCTATTCTATTCTAAAAAACCTTTTTCATACTTACCTTTCATATTCTCACTATAATTCCTTCTTTTAAGGCTTCCTGTGAAGATAGACAACTGACTACAAGCCTAGGGAGGCTTGTCTCTGGACTGTGTATTTTTTCAATTTACTAACAGAAAGAACAGGTTTTGCATTACTTTATATGACTCTCTTGGGTTAGGGAAAGTCCTAGAACAGTGATGGCGATCCTAAAGCATGTGAGCCCAAAGTGGCACACAGAGCCATGTCGCCTGGCACACAGGGCATTGCCTGTTCCTCTTCTAGGTTTCTGGCACGCATGCATAGGCGATGATCAGCTGGCCTTCATGTGTGTGGCAGTGCCAGAAACTGGAAGAGCTGGTCTTCCGTTTTCCAGCATGAGCATGCATGCCAGCCAGCTGATCGTTGCGTGTACATGCACGCCAGTAATTGAAACACTGGCTGGTGCACATGTACACGCAGTAAACCAGAAGTTCATTTTCTGGTGCTTGCATGCCCCTAGGGCAGCTCCTTTTCTGGGTTGTGGCCCAGTTGAGTGTGATCCCCCAGCAGAGAAAAATGAGTCATTGAAAAGTGTAAAACAAGCTGAAAGGAATTACAGGAGGGAACTAAAACATTTTCCATTTACTGAAAATTCTGTATCCTCATGCCCACAGCTCCATGCAAGCTGATAAATAAGCAACTGCCTCCTGAAAAGATTTCCCAAGAAGTCTAATTAATATTATTTGGCCAATAATTGATTGCGTCAAGTGCTGTTCTTGATATAACTGTACAAAAATTGCTATTCATTTTTTGTTTTCATGTGCTAAATAATAAACTGCATGATCTTCTGACTGAAAGTATCCAATTCCAGTCCATCTCAATTTGCTGATGCCTGAAGTGTCAAATTTAATCTTTCATAGTACTGAATTTACAAGGGGTGCTGATACAGTTCTACAGAGGAATTATTGAGTCTGTCATCTGTACCTCTATAACTGTCTGGTTTGGTTCTGCAACCCAACAAGACAGACACAGACCTCAGAAGATAATTAGAACTGCAGAAAAACAATTACTACAAACCTGCCTTCCACTGAAGACCTGTATACTGCACGAATCAAAAAGAGGGCTGTGAAAATATTTACAGACCCCTCACATCCTAGACATAAACTGTTTCAACTCCTACCCTCAAAACAATGTTATAAACCATTGCACACCAGAACAACTAGACACAAGAACAGTTTTTCCCCGAACGCCATCACTCTGCTAAACAAATAATTCCCTCAACATTGTTAAACTATTTACTAAGTCTGCACTATTATTAATCTTGTAATTGTTCCTATCAACCATCTCCTTCCTCTTATGACTATATGACTGTAACCTTGTTGTTGGTATCCTTACGATTTATATTGACTGTTTCCTAATATGATTTTATTGCTTATTTGTACCCTATGACTATCATTAAGTGTTGTACCTTATGATTCTTGATAAATGTATCTTTTCTTTTATGAACCAAGAGAACATATGAACCAAGACAAATTCCTTGTGTGTCTAATCACACTTGGCCAATAAAGAATTCTATTCTATTCTAAAAAACCTTTTTCATACTTACCTTTCATATTCTCACTATAATTCCTTCTTTTAAGGCTTCCTGTGAAGATAGACAACTGACTACAAGCCTAGGGAGGCTTGCCTCTGGACTGTGTATTTTTTCAATTTACTAACAGAAAGAACAGGTTTTGCATTACTTTATATGACTCTCTTGGGTTAGGGAAAGTCCTAGAACAGTGATGGCGATCCTAAAGCATGTGAGCCCAAAGTGGCACACAGAGCCATGTCGCCTGGCACACAGGGCATTGCCTGTTCCTCTTCTAGGTTTCTGGCACGCATGCATAGGCGATGATCAGCTGGCCTTCATGTGTGTGGCAGTGCCAGAAACTGGAAGAGCTGGTCTTCCGTTTTCCAGCATGAGCATGCATGCCAGCCAGCTGATCGTTGCGTGTACATGCACGCCAGTAATTGAAACACTGGCTGGTGCACATGTACACGCAGTAAACCAGAAGTTCATTTTCTGGTGCTTGCATGCCCCTAGGGCAGCTCCTTTTCTGGGTTGTGGCCCAGTTGAGTGTGATCCCCCAGCAGAGAAAAATGAGTCATTGAAAAGTGTAAAACAAGCTGAAAGGAATTACAGGAGGGAACTAAAACATTTTCCATTTACTGAAAATTCTGTATCCTCATGCCCACAGCTCCATGCAAGCTGATAAATAAGCAACTGCCTCCTGAAAAGAGCCAACAATAGATTATAGTACTGAGTGCAAAAAAGGGAGCATGAGTGTGTGTGTGACTTCCCTGAATGCTAGCTGCCATCGCTCCCAGTTCTCCCTCTGTTCCTGCTGCTGGGTGATCCCATATGAAGAAGGTAACAGCAGCATTAGCACACAAAAATGGAAGCACGCAGGAATGCCGCCCCCTCCTCCCTCTCTGTTCCTGCTGCTGGGTGATCCTGTGTGAAGAAGGGGGCTAGCAGAGAGGGGAGAGTGCTGCTTCTGGGAGTCGAGGATTCGGGAAGACGCTGAGTCCGGCTCACCCGGCTTCTCTTCCTCTCTCAACCAACTTACCCAGTCTAGCTTGACATCCCTGACAGCCAGACAAATCTAGGTAAAAAGCCAGCCCTCACCAGTGCCCAGCTTCACATTGTCCTGCAAAAAAATTTGAATTTACAGGTATTGCAGTCTATTGTGGTCCGCCAGAAGCCTTTGGAGCTGGCAACAGACTCGGACAGTGATGAGGCTGAGGAAGAGCGTGGGCCAATCCTGGAAGCTAGGGAAGGCCCAGATGAGGGCTGCTTCAAAGGCTGAGATGGGGCCAGGGCCATCGGGGAGTGAGGTGTGGACTCCAGAGCCTCCAGAGACAGTGAGTAGTGAGGCAGAGGAACAGGAGGAGCTTGTTCCTAATGCATGCATGAGAAGAACTGCCAGAAGGCAAGAGCAGCTCAAGCAGAGAGGACAACTTGGGAGTAAGGCCAAGAGATGATTGGCCCCTCCCATATGGTTAAAAGACCAGCAACGGCATTTGGACTCTTTTCCGGGAAACAAAGTTGATAGTTTTGTCTTGTTGGATTTCTTTTGTATCAGTGTCTTCTGAACTTTTGCCAAGAAAGGCCTTTGGCAGTTTGCCTAATTGGACCAAGGTTGGTGATAGGACTGAGGAATTGTGTTGGGCGGAATTTGCTTTAATTTAGTTGAGCTACGCTGAGAATAAAGTAATTCTCAGCTGTTCAAATAAAGTTTGTTTGTTTTTACACTGACTGAGTTTCGTACTACCTACTTGGGCCTGGATCACACCACAGCCTTTCTTTCTACCTATTTTCTGCCCAGGGCTGGCCTAATCTGTCAAAGGCCTCCTCCTGCATGCTGCCCATTTTCCCTTCACCAATCACACACATTTCCCCTCCTTGAGAGGCCCTGGCCCTAGCCCCACTTCCTCCCCCACAACTGCCTCTTTCTTTGGGCTTACATTCCTCCTGCAGGCTTACATTCCCTTCTGGTGGCAGAAGGGAAGGCAAGCCAGGGCTGAGCCATCATCACTGGGCTCCCTGCCACCCTGCATCTTGCCCCCTTGAACTTTTTTTTTAAGTACTTTTTTACTATCTATTGCCCAAACTGGTATTTTTGTGTAAAGTGTGATAGTTTGTTTTTGAGCTCTCTGTGACTCTGTGAGGTTCCTGCTTGTTGCAGGGGCCATTTTGTGTGAAGTCCAGCTGTTTTTGCATTGTGTGTGAATTGGTTGTGTAGGTTTTGTGTTATTTTTGTGTAAAGTGTGATAGTTGGTCTTCCTAGTCACATGCCCACCAAGCCATGCCTACAGAACTGGTAGGGAATCCTTTAATATTAGGATTGTGGATCTGATTAGTTCTATAGAACTCTCTTGAAAGAGAGAGTATACTGTAGTAAGAAAGGTTTTAGACCTAGATTTAACTTCCACTTGATAGTAGAAAACATAAATGTTTCTAGGCCAATCATTTTTTAACTCAACCAACCTCATAAGGTTGTTATGCTTAGGGGAGTTTCTTATATGTTCCATCTTGATCCTCCAGAGAAAAAGCAAAAGAGAAATCAAATCATATTTGAAATAAAATAACAGGATATTCCAGAAAAGCTGCATTTAACATGCCTAAAGGAATTTACTGAATATTTTCAATCTGAATACATAAATCTGGCATCACCATCTCCACCACTACCCCACCACCTCCACAATGCCATTGCTACAAACAAAATATACCTATGTAATAATGGAACATGAACAAGTCAACATTAACTGGCATTAGATTATCTTAATATGTAAACATTTCCCTGATTTTACTGTTTAGCATTCATTTAATAATGATTGAACTGTGCTGTATGCTGATTAAAATCAATAGTATAATTATACTTGAAATTTACAAAAAAATAATAATTCATAAGATAATCTACATTATGCAACCTTAATATACTAGTGCAGTATAAATTAAACTCCATTTTGAATTCACATGATTTTAAATCTTATTTTGATCTAGTCTACAGTGCCATAGTCCATATTTATTCATACTGATTTATTAACAACTGTTTTTGCAGGTTATTACTAATCAGTAGAGCATATATTTATTGGTATTAGTAATGGGTACCACAGGTTATTTTTTAAAATACATGAAAAGTTTTGTTTTGCAATATATATGCAACCAAATATATGTACTAATGTAAATTGCATGTATTTTTACTGTTGAATTTTACTGTGGGATACCAGGATCAAAAACCCACAACTTGCAAGGATACTTTGGCAAGTCAGTCTCTCTAAGACTGATTGTATTGTGTTAAAAGAAAATTCTTTAATGAAACTCTGACAAGAGTAAATAGGTCTGTCCATTCCAGTCTTTAAGTGAAGCATCACTTCGGGGAAAAATATAATCTCCATGTGTATTTAATAATATTTGCTTTTAACAGCAATGACAAAAGCCACTGAAAGGTTTGAACACTTTTGTAATCTACACTGTTTAAAATGGAACCAGTGCTCATTTCTTGGAAAGCAAATCACAATTATAGTTGTAAGCCTCTCAGTAAATATTAGCTTTGTTTTTCTTATTTTTAAATGTTAGAGATGCTCAAGTTTATTCATGTAACACTAATTATAATTTAAAATGACTGTTATCTGCCTTTTGATAATAACTTATCTATTTACTATACGGCTACTATACTTTACGGCTTTGGTCGCGTTGGTGGATGATCTCTGGAGGGCCAGGGATAGGGGATGTTCCTCTGCTCTGGTCCTGTTAGACCTCTCAGCGGCTTTTGATACCATCGACCATGGTATCCTGCTGCGCCGATTGGGGGGATTGGGAGTGGGAGGCACCGTTTATCGGTGGTTCTCCTCCTATCTCTCCGATCGGTCGCAGACGGTGTTGACGGGGGGGCAGAGGTCGGCTCCGCGGCACCTCACTTGTGGGGTGCCGCAGGGGTCAATCCTCTCGCCCCTTTTGTTCAACATCTATATGAAGCCGCTGGGTGAGATCATCAGTGGCTTCGGTGTGAGGTACCAGCTGTACGCTGATGACACCCAGCTGTACTTTTCCACACCGGGCCACCCCAACGAAGCTATCGAGGTGTTGTCCCGGTGCTTGGAGGCCGTACGGGTCTGGATGGGGAGAAACAGGCTCAAGCTCAATCCCTCCAAGACAGAGTGGCTGTGGATGCCGGCATCTCGGTACAGTCAGCTGAGTCCTCGGCTGACTGTTGAAGCAGTCATTGGCCCCGATGGAAGGTGCGCAACTGGGCGTCCTCCTGGATGAACGGCTGTCTTTGAAGATCATTTGACAGCCGTCTCAGGAGAGCTTTTACCAGGTTCGCCTGGTGCGCCAGTTGCGCCTTTCTAGACCGGGATGCCCTATGCACGGTCACCACGCCTCGTGACGTCTCGCCTGGATTACTGCAATGCTCTCTACATGGGGCTCCCTTGAAGGGCATCCGGAGGCTGCAGTTAGTTCAGAATGCGGCTGCGGGTTATAGAGGGAGCCCTCGTGGCTCCGTGATGACACCTATCCTGCGCAGACTGCACTGGCTACCTGTGGCCTTCCGGGTGCGCTTCAAGGTGTTAGTAACCACCTTTAAAGCGCTCCATGGCATAGGGCCGGGTTACCTACGGGACCGCCTACTGCTACCGAATACCTCTCACCGACCTGTGCGCTCTCACAGAGAGGGACTCCTCAGGGTGCCGTCAGCTAGACAGTGTCGTCTGGCGACGCCCAGGGGGAGGGCCTTCTCTGTGGGGGGTCCCACCCTCTGGAACGAACTCCCCCCAGGACTCCGTCAACTTCCGGACCTCCGAACCTTCCGTCGCGAGCTTAAGACGCATTTATTCATCTGCGCAGGACTGGCTTAGATTTTTAAATTTAGATTTTAAATTTATAGATTTTTAAATTCACAGGGGTTTAAATTTGGTTTTAAGATTTATATTTATATTTTTAATATTTGGCATTAGAATAAGTTTTTTAATAGTTATTTTAATTGTATATAAATGTTTTATGTGCCTGTGAACCGCCCTGAGTCCTTCGGGAGATAGGGCGGTATACAAATTTGAATAAATAAATAAATAAATAAATAAATACTATAAGCATGTCCCAGAAATAGTACCTAATTCTGATTTAATTTGTAAGTCCATATGTGGGAGGCATGGAATATTATAATGAGGGCAAAAGCCTGGATTTATAGAAAAAAATATATGAAGGATTGATGCTTATGGGGAGAAAAGAGCCAGCTTTGAAACCTTTCAGGACAAGGAGGAGACTGAAGATTGCAGTCACAAGTGCGCAAGACAGCTGTTCTTCTCAAGAGACCCCAAGATAGTGGTTACATGAATAGACTAGTGGGTTTACAGCACTGGGAAAGAAAAAGTGGTCATTTTGTTCAAACTGTGGTTAGCGTCTTTAAAAAGTTTGCAAACTTCCTTTATGAGTCAATTTTGGAAATTGCTTTTCAGCTATTAGAAATTTCTGGATCAACAAATTTTGCAATACCTGGTAAATTTTCTTCAATCCTTGGTGAATAAAAATTTTAACTTCAAGCTTAAGAACTTGATTTTTTTGTTGTTGTTGGAATGAACAGCAAAGCATGATCAAAATTTTGATAATAAAGAGAAAGTTACACAATGCTTAGGACTTCCAATAAAATAGAAAAAAGATTTTGGAATGAATTATAACGGGTTCTTCCTATGGGAAAATGCTCTTGTGTTTTTTTTTAAATAGATTTTTAAAAAATGGATACTAGAAGAAACTAAGCATTTCAATTAAAGAAGAACACGTAAGTTTGATGTGTAATTACAGAATGAAGCAAAATATTCTAAAACTGGGCATACTGAAGATTATGGTATCTTTTGAAAAATGGAGTTGTGATGTGAGGAATAGTTTTTATCCAATTAGATCAAACTGAATTGAAAGTGGAATTACAAATGATGTGCCAGCAGCTTCAGAGAACACAGCAAAGGTGATATGTTAATAGTAAGCACAATATCCCTAGGATTAGCCGGTGAGTATTAAAATTATACAGTAAATATGCACCATCCACCATATGAAGCAACTTTATTTGTGCTTTTTCTTTGAAGTGATCTCTAGATTCACTTCAGTGCTCATTTTTCAACTGATGGACACTATTTGTCCAAAATATCTATTTTGGGGGATAGACGGACCTTTCTGAGCAAATTTAAGACATATATGAAGTTTTAAAGAGAAGTAAAGTTTTGTAAGATGATTTGCTCTTACAATAATTTTATTGCTGTTAAAGTATTATGCACTAAGAGTTACTGTAGATCTATATTGGGTACTGTATGTGGAGTACAAATTCATTTCAACTGATCAATATAAAACCTAAATGGACATGTTAGGAGATAACTACTGCAATTACTATTCTGTTGATTTTTCAAAGGTGCTGAGATACACATTTTTTTGAATCATTCAAAATTTTATTTGGATCAGAAATGCCTTATACTGATGAGATGAGATAGAATTATTTACAGTGAGAATTGTCCTGCTGACTATGCTCATTAATCAAGATTACTAAAGTAAAAGTGTATTTGTTTATTTAAAAGACAGCTTAACTGCTGAGTAGTTATCTCCTCAGTCACCCGCTGACTAGTGGTCCCTGCAGAGTTCTGCCTCTCATTTCAAAGTAATGCAAATGTAAGAAAGCAATAGATCCATATGTAAAATAGTCTCTGTTGCTTTAAATTGCACAGTTAACTGAAGACATCAAATGAAAGTTTTTCCTTGTGGAAATGTTATTCTCCCTTCAAAATCAGCTAGCCTTCTCTTCCAACTAACAATAGCTTTGATGTGAAATTTCCTTTGACTAGCTGAAAAATACAAGTAATATTTTTAAGAATTATATACACTGAGGAGTCTATCAATAAATAATATGTTCTGTTTTTCTATTGTGGGTTTTATCTTGACTAGATTCAAGCTACTAAATTTATTCTTGTCTGGCCAAGAAGCTTATAGAATTTTGTCTGGACTATATTTCCAATGAGTACGAATGAATAAATGTCTTTTACTGCCCAATTCAATTTCTAAATGATTAAATCCTGATTATTTTCTACATTTATGGTAAAGAAAGCTTTCACATACCACAGCAGACTGAAGGAATTTGATCTTGATCTTGGCTTTTGTATTATGTCTCAACACACATACTGTATATTTTATAAAAATATATTGCATATGTAGTAGGATGAAATATTTAATTTATTTTAATCCATTTCATTTTTATATTTAATTTATTCATTGGTCCTTTCTCTCTAATTGTCATTTTCACCTGTGTTACTTCAAGTCTTAAGTCTTTAAGTAACAGAGATGGTGTAGGGTTTCCTGCCTGGGAAGGGGGTTGGACTAGAAGGCCTCCAAGGTCCCTTCCAACTCTGTGGTTGTTGTTGTTGTTGTTGTTGTTGTTATTATTATTATTAAGTAAAAAATTAACTACATATTCAAAATATGCTCTCACTAACAACATGCCTAACTAAATGCTCCCCATTTCTCCAAAACAGCTGGAGAACGTTTGCAACTGCAAAAGCTTTGGAGAGAACGATTAGGATCCATTTCTTTCTGAATTCATGAAATCACAATATACAGCATATACATTCTGACACTGGTGGGATTAAAATAAACAACCATTTCTCTGCCCTAATGACTGGCTTGGTGGGCATGGCTTGGTGGTCATGTGACTAGGTAGGCATGGCCAACTTGATTGGTCTCCTTCTTAGGACATTTCCCCTTAGCCCATCTCACAATTAAATAGCAGTGTTCCAATATTTAGACTAGAATAGAATAACAGAGTTGGAAAGGACCTTGGAGTCTTCTAGTCCAACCCCCTGCATAGGCAGGAAACCCTACACCACTTCAGACAAATGGTTATCTAATCTCTTCTTTAAAACTTCCAGTGTTGGAGCATTTACAACTTCTGGAGGCAAGTTGTTCCACTGATTTTAACTGTCAAGAAATTTGACGGGCTCCTACAGAAATGAGAGTTAATCTATTTTCTAAAGCACCAAAAGGCATGACAAGAAACAATGTATGGAAACTAACCAAGGAGAGAAGCAACCTAGGACTAAGGAGAAATTTCCTATGGGTGAAACCAATCAACCAATGGAATACCTTGCCTTCAGAAGTTGTGGGTGTTCCATCACTCAAGGCTTTCAAAAAAGAGTGAGGGAAGTACACCCCAAAAGGATAGTGCCAGGAACCACTAAACCAATGCAGAAACAGCCATTCCCCCTTTTTTAAAAAAGTCAAAACCTCAAAGCAAATGCACCAGCTGAGAGGAAAAGAGCAGCTGCTCATGCTAATTGAAAACATGGGTGTGCTTCCAAAAGCCATTAACCCTTCCAACTCTATTATTCTATGTTCTCTATGTTCTAAATTGGGTGCTTGACAGCAGAAGCAACACAGCTGGCTGAACCACACATGCATTAAATTCACGACCTGTATGATCAAGCTGCATCATTGTCCCCTCCTCTATCTTTTTCCCCCAGGAAGAAACAAGTAGTAGCCAACGCTGCAGCAGCTATAAAAGGTCTTGAGGAACTCCAGGGAGTATCAGCTAATCACAGAAGTGTTACTTAAAACCCTTTATAATGAAAATGTTTGTAATCTTGTCCTTCTTCCTGAAGGGAAGAGGTTAATCTCACCCCTAGTAGGGTGATTCATGGATTTCCTGGTGTTTATGTCAGTTTTGGAAGACAATTTTCTTTTTGCTTCTTAACTACCACATATTTTAGCTGGGGAAGTTGGGAAGGGTTGTTGTTAGAACGGTAGAAAGTTAGTCATAATAACATTCCGTATTCAATGACTTTTGCCAGCATCTGATGTAGACTTCCTGAAGATTGTATCCAATTGACTGTGAAGAGTTGATTGGACAATATGATGAATTTGTGGGTTTTGGGCAGGGCTGTGAACTGTCAACTGGGTGTGGAAAACCTGGAAGCTTTCAGTTTCGGGGTTTCCCAGCTGTGCCAACATGACATCTCTAATAAATTGGAACTTTGAGGAACTTCAAGCCTCAGAGCTTTATTTTGTTGGGGGTGTTCCTTGGAACCCTGACATTAACCCGAAACTCCTAAATAACTAAGCGGCATCCTGAAAGGGGGCTGAATGGGGTGCTGAGCCCCAGCACCAAACTAAAGCTTGGGTGGTGTGAAGACTCAGCAAAGATGGAAGAGAGAAAGGAGATTGCAGAGGGAGCCACGGGAGCTCATACTGAAAAGTTTATCGAGACCCAGTATTCTCCTTCTGAAGGTGTGGTACGAGGCCTTGAAGCTGAGGAGACGGTGCAAAATCTAGGCACTCAGTCCAGGGAGATGGATTCCAGGAAAAGTTGCCAGTATGATCCAACTCCAGAGATGGGACTGAACGGGCGATCGCCTGGATGTCAGCTCTCTCCAACCTGCCTTCACGCTACCCCCTGTGAAATTTATCCCCCTGGGCTGGGGATTCTATCCTGGCCAGGGATGGGTCCAGTGCTAGTGGACGCCAGCAACATTGCAGTGGCAGCAGTGCTTCTGCAGGAAGACCCCCAAGGACGGCTGCTTCCCTGTGCATATGTGTCCAAAAAACTTACAGACACCAAGTGGAGATGGGCAGTATAGGAGAAGGAAGCCTTTGCTGTTCGTTGGGCTCTTCTATCATGGTGCCACTTCCTAGAGGGAGCTAAGATCCCTTTTGAGGTATGGTCAGACAATAGAAACCTCGAAGCCTTAAAGACCCCATGAAGGCTCTCCCCCAAACAGGTCTGCTGGGTGCACTACTTCAAGTGGTTTGATTTCAAGCTGAAATACATCCTGGGGGGAAGAACCTGCTTGCAAATGCCCTGTTAAGGAAACCCCAGTATGACAGCCAGACGGAGGACGTCATCCATGCCATCATCCCAGACCCATAGAATGTGGCGCAAGTCACTACTTAGAGTCAGGCCAGCAGGTGGACTGACCCCACTGCTGGGAAGCTAACTGCTGACATGAGGCAGCACTATCTACTGATCCATGGCTAGCCGACAATCAAGACACATTGACGACCCATGATGGGCCAGCTTGGAAAGGTTCGAAAATTTATATCCCCAACAGCATGAGACTCCTGGTGCTCCAGCGTAGCCATGATTCTCGATTGGCTGGTCACTTTGGATTTCTAAAGACCCTTCATCTGATTAGATGGCAATTTTGGTGGCCAAAGATGAAAGCTGATGTGGAGGACTATGTAAAAAGTTGTGTCACATGTGCCAGCAATAAGACAAGACCGGGGAAGCCTCCCGGGTTCCTTCAACAGGTAGCTGAGCCCAGCCACCCATGGGAAGAAATAGCTATGGACTTCATGTAGAGCTCCCAGAAAGTGGTGGAAATATGGTAATATGGACTGTGATAGACTTCTTCTCCAAACACGCCCATTTTATTCCTTGTTCTGGACTTCCCTTGGCTAAGAGATTAGCCAAGATATTTGTCAAACAGATCTACTGGCTGCATGGAGTTCCACGACAGGTGATATCCAATTGAGGAGTTCAGTTCACTGCTAAGTTTTGGAGGGAGTTCCTGAGGTCCATTGGATCATCTCATGGGCTTAGCTCAGCTTTCCATCCGAGTACGAACGGAGCCACAGAACATGTTAATGCCATGGTGGAACAATACATAAGATATTATGTAGATTACCAGCAAGATAATTGGGCTGATTTGCTTCCTTTCACAGAAGTGGCGTACAATAATGCAGGGCATAGTACTATGGCACTGACGCCTTTTCAGATTACGAGCGACATGGAATTTGTCCCTATGCCAGAACTGCCAAGAGAATAGCCTTTTTCCATGACTCTGAATGAATGGATGGAGTCATTAAGAAAGGCTGGGAGAATACCAAAAGAGCCCTGAATGAAGCGGCCGAAACATACAAAAAGCAAGCAGAAAAACACCGATCTCTCCAACCCAACTTTCGGGTGGGAAATCACGTGTACCTTTCCACCAAATACATACATTTAAGTTTGAAGTGTAAGAAGTTGGGACCGAAATATTTAGGCCCCTTCCCTATAGTGAAAATGATTAATCCGGTGACTTTACAATTAAATCTTCCCCGCATGCACAAGCTACAGAATTATTGTCCCACTCCTCCTATGCCTTTATATCCTCTTTTCAGTGTAGAAACATTCTATCTTTTATATTCTGTTCCTAAAAGCAATGGTGCCTATGAAAAAAGTACTCTGTCTTACCACACTTAGGACTGTAATTTTGCTCACAAATCAATGTGGTTGAAAAGCAAGACAATATGTAATTCAATTGCTTAGCAATGACAATATCACAAGCCCTGTTAGCATTGATAAGATAATTTTTCTGGTTATAAGACAAAAACCCATCCCAATCTAAGTATTTCTGGGTTGGTCCCTTCCAGCCCCAAGTCTCAGAAAGGCAAGGGACCACTTTCAAGTCCCTTCCTATTTTCCTCTAACTCTGGCCTTTTGGCTGCCTTGTACCCTGCCTTACAGAATGGTAAGCAGCCCCAGAAACATGCAGCTCTGAGAAGCTGCAATGCCTCAACTAGAGTAGCTGTCCTCGCCACCATGGACTTTGAGACTAGTCGTAAGTCAAGGCATTCTATTTCTTGACAAAAAATCTCCAATGTTCTGGTTTTCTTTATTGTGATCAAAGTCAGAAGAGAAAATGGTAGTCCCATCCTTCTCCTTGTACAGCTGAACATCGAATACCTATTTTCCTACATTCTTTTCTACATTCTCCTCCATTTTCTGTTTAGCATGTCCATTATCCTAAGACATTTACTGTTTTATCTCAAAATAGCTAAAGAAAGAAAACTAGGCTTCTAACCCAACAGTCCCCAAACAAAATATCATGGAAATACTGTACCTATGATTCATAGTTACTTCATATGAAAGAAAATATTTCAGTTTAACTCAATACTAAACAGTTCTTCTGTATGTGAACATATTTTCAAGGTTCATTGACCCATTCATCCTGAAATCAATTTCTATCGCTCTTTGTTGAGAACAGCTGGTATTAAATCACCATTAATAAGACAGATAGAATAATTATTTTTGTTTACGTCTAATTGTTTAGGTTTTAAACATATGTGTCTAGGAGTTCATTGGTTTATTAAAGGTGCTCCAGAAGATTTTGGACTCCAGATTGCAGAGGGAGCCACGGGAGCTCATACTGAAAAGTTTATCGAGACCCAGTATTCTCCTTCTGAAGGTGTGGTACGAGGCCTTGAAGCTGAGGAGACGGTGCAAAATCTAGGCACTCAGTCCAGGGAGATGGATTCCAGGAAAAGTTGCCAGTATGATCCAACTCCAGAGATGGGACTGAACGGGCGATCGCCTGGATGTCAGCTCTCTCCAACCTGCCTTCACGCTACCCCCTGTGAAATTTATTCCCCTGGGCTGGGGATTCTATCCTGGCCAGGGATGGGTCCAGTGCTAGTGGACGCCAGCAACATTGCAGTGGCAGCAGTGCTTCTGCAGGAAGACCCCCAAGGACGGCTGCTTCCCTGTGCATATGTGTCCAAAAAACTTACAGACACCAAGTGGAGACGGGCAGTATAGGAGAAGGAAGCCTTTGCTGTTCGTTGGGCTCTTCTATCATGGTGCCACTTCCTAGAGGGAGCTAAGATCCCTTTTGAGGTATGGTCAGACAATAGAAACCTCGAAGCCTTAAAGACCCCATGAAGGCTCTCCCCCAAACAGGTCTGCTGGGTGCACTACTTCAAGTGGTTTGATTTCAAGCTGAAATACATCCTGGGGGGAAGAACCTGCTTGCAAATGCCCTGTTAAGGAAACCCCAGTATGACAGCCAGATGGAGGACGTCATCCATGCCATCATCCCAGACCCATAGAATGTGGCGCAAGTCACTACTTGGAGTCAGGCCAGCAGGTGGACTGACCCCACTGCTGGGAAGCTAACTGCTGACATGAGGCAGCACTATCTACTGATCCATGGCTAGCCGACAATCAAGACACATTGACGACACATGATGGGCCAGCTTGGAAAGGTTCGAAAAATTATATCCCCAACAGCATGAGACTCCTGGTGCTCCAGCGTAGCCATGATTCTCGATTGGCTGGTCACTTTGGATTTCTAAAGACCCTTCATCTGATTAGATGGCAATTTTGGTGGCCAAAGATGAAAGCTGATGTGGAGGACTATGTAAAAAGTTGTGTCACATGTGCCAGCAATAAGACAAGACCGGGGAAGCCTCCCGGGTTCCTTCAACAGGTAGCTGAGCCCAGCCACCCATAGGAAGAAATAGCTATGGACTTCATGTAGAGCTCCCAGAAAGTGGTGGAAATATGGTAATATGGACTGTGATAGACTTCTTCTCCAAACACGCCCATTTTATTCCTTGTTCTGGACTTCCCTTGGCTAAGAGATTAGCCAAGATATTTGTCAAACAGATCTACTGGTTGCATGGAGTTCCACGACAGGTGATATCCAATTGAGGAGTTCAGTTCACTGCTAAGTTTTGGAGGGAGTTCCTGAGGTCCATTGGATCATCTCATGGGCTTAGCTCAGCTTTCCATCCGAGTACGAATGGAGCCACAGAACATATTAATGCCATGGTGGAACAATACATAAGATATTATGTAGATTACCAGCAAGATAATTGGGCTGATTTGCTTCCTTTCACAGAAGTGGCGTACAATAATGCAGGGCATAGTACTATGGCACTGACACCTTTTCAGATTACGAGCGACATGGAATTTGTCCCTATGCCAGAACTGCCAAGAGAATAGCCTTTTCCATGACTCTGAATGAATGGATGGAGTCACTGAAGCAGTGGGCATGAGCTTAAATGGACTCCAGAGGATGGTAGAGGCCAGGAATGCCAGGAGGAACGTTGTCCATGGGATCGCAATGGGTCAGACATGACTTAACAACTAACAACAACAACTATAAAGAAGAGATCTATATTAGATTTGTTAGGTTTGACCCACAAATTTAGTCAAGCTCCAAAGTTAGTTTGCAGAGATTTGATGATACAACTCTTTGATAAGCTAGTTTTTTTTACAGAATAGCCATAACTGGAACAGAAAATCAGTTACTGTATAAGCACACACATTCTCTCTCTCTCCTGTACCTATTAGCTATCATCTCTCTCTCTCTCTCTTTCTCTTTCTCTCTTTCCACTCATTAAAATCTTAAAACCCTTTTTCTTACCAGTGCACTCCAGCAGACTATGCACATCTATGCAGAATTTATCTTAATGTTTTAGCACCTTTATAGCAGTGTTATCTGATTGATTGCATTCCTTTAATCTGTATCCCCAATGTGACTTAAAATTTGCTCAATCTTAATATTATGTTCAGACCAAAGATACTGATAAATCTGGCAAAATGCCTAGTTAGAAAAAGGATCCTAGATCGAATAAAAATGGGGTGTCTTCAATAGCATCTTTCATGATCCCTAAGTATAACAATTCTAATAACAATGGGGAAGAAGCAACTGATTTACTGATCATTTGAATCATACAAAGAAGTAGTAAACCAGTACTCATCATCTGAACTGGTGACTCTCCAGCTCCAGAGCAACAAAATTTCAGCAAACCAAAAGGTACATTGAACAGACGCAGCCAAAAAGCATTGGCAAAGCAACACATTATCTGCATTTAAGTTACTAAGAGGAAACCCATATCTTCGTTCTTATACAACTTTTGGAAGATCCATCAAATACTGATTTTCAAGGATCATAACTCTGAGCACAAGCTACAGAATTATTGTCCCACTCCTCCTATGCCTTTATATCCTCTTTTCAGTGTAGAAACATTCTATCTTTTATATTCTGTTCCTAAAAGCAATGGTGCCTATGAAAAAAGTACTCTGTCTTACCACACTTAGGACTGTAATTTTGCTCACAAATCAATGTGGTTGAAAAGCAAGACAATATGTAATTCAATTGCTTAGCAATGACAATATCACAAGCTCTGTTAGCATTGATAAGATAATTTTTCTGGTTATAAGACAAAAACCCATCCCAATCTAAGTATTTCTGGGTTGGTCCCTTCCAGCCCCAAGTCTCAGAAAGGCAAGGGACCACTTTCAAGTCCCTTCCTATTTTCCTCTAACTCTGGCCTTTTGGCTGCCTTGTACCCTGCCTTACAGAATGGTAAGCAGCCCCAGAAACATGCAGCTCTGAGAAGCTGCAATGCCTCAACTAGAGTAGCTGTCCTCGCCACCATGGACTTTGAGACTAGTCGTAAGTCAAGGCATTCTATTTCTTGACAAAAAATCTCCAATGTTCTGGTTTTCTTTATTGTGATCAAAGTCAGAAGAGAAAATGGTAGTCCCATCCTTCTCCTTGTACAGCTGAACATCGAATACCTATTTTCCTACATTCTTTTCTACATTCTCCTCCATTTTCTGTTTAGCATGTCCATTATCCTAAGACATTTACTGTTTTATCTCAAAATAGCTAAAGAAAGAAAACTAGGCTTCTAACCCAACAGTCCCCAAACAAAATATCATGGAAATACTGTACCTATGATTCATAGTTACTTCATATGAAAGAAAATATTTCAGTTTAACTCAATACTAAACAGTTCTTCTGTATGTGAACATATTTTCAAGGTTCATTGACCCATTCATCCTGAAATCAATTTCTATCGCTCTTTGTTGAGAACAGCTGGTATTAAATCACCATTAATAAGACAGAATAATTATTTTTGTTTACGTCTAATTGTTTAGGTTTTAAACATATGTGTCTAGTTCATTGGTTTATTAAAGGTGCTCCAGAAGATTTTGGAGTAGCTAGAATTTACTGTTGCCAAAATGCCACAATTCAAATTTTTATTATGTGCATCTTTGATTTGTTCACTTCAATAAAAAGAAACTACTTCAAATATATAATTTGTTTAATTTTGCAAAGAAAATGGAAATTGATAGCCTCAATATCATCAGAAAGCACTCATGCTAAACTGTTGCCTTTGGTTCTGTTGTAAAAGATGTTTGTATCTCATTCTTTTTATGAACTATATCATCTGCAAGGAAT
Organism: Ahaetulla prasina; assembly: GCF_028640845.1. Lineage (NCBI taxonomy): Eukaryota > Metazoa > Chordata > Lepidosauria > Squamata > Colubridae > Ahaetulla > Ahaetulla prasina. The sequence continues at coordinate 93,077,402 of NC_080542.1, forward strand.
TGCCTTCACTTGCTGAGGTGCATCCAGCTGTGAAAATAGTTCAAGTGCCATTTTGTAGACATTTTCATTCCATTGTTCTGATCTCATAGGAACTCATTAACCACAGCCAAGTTGAAAATAAAGGAAGAAACAAAGAGGTACAATTGAGAACATCCACTTTTTAAAAATAAAAATTCCAGCATGGGAGTAATGTTTTTTCAGACAGGAAGCGTTTCTAATGAAATGAAACCAGTGCCAAAGAAAGATATTCTAATTTTCTAGAGTTGCTGTTTTTTGACACAAATACTGAATTGTGTTCCTATAATAATGCTAAAAACACTTGATTAATTTGATGTCTATATAATGGTTCAATTAATCATTTTTTACTAAAAACAATTCTTATTTCAAGAGCCACAGTATCAGTTCAATTCACTCTGTGAGTACCTTTGTATATTTTAATGTATTTCTGAGATAGAAAATCAAATCAATTTAAATTATTCTGAAGCAATTCTATAATAATCTGTTAAGGGCAATGAAGAAGATGCACGGAAGCTGGTATACCAGGAAGGCTTACTGACTACTAGAAACACCAAACTGGTCTACAAGAATGACCAATTGAAGAGCAGAATGGAAGTATGGAAAGTCACAGAATTACATGACCAGAAAATTAAAAAGAAAAAAAAAAAGCAGAGGAAGCAGATAATGACAAGACCTGGCAATGGCTAAGATCAAGAAAGTTGATGAAAGAGACCAATTAGAAAGAGGGTAATTATGGCTGCACAAGACCAAGTCTTAAGAATAAATTCATACAAATCCAGAAGGCAACCACAAACAATAAGCGCCCTATGCAGGAGTTGAAAAAACAGTGGACTATCTAGTTAGATTGCACAAACTGACTAAAAGTACTGAATGGCAATGAGTTTAGCAAAAGCATATATTTATATATAACTCTTTTCGTTCTTTTATATATAACAGTTTTTCTTTTTAAAAAAGTATAAACAAGAGCAGCAGCAGAGCTACCTGTCTTGGCAACTGAGGAGTCACAGGAGTGCAATATTCTTGTTCTTTCTAATGTAATAATTCATAAAGGATTCAATATGTACTTTATTCTGTAAATAATATTAAAATAATTTCTGGATGAATATTAAATAATATTTACTGCTTTTTTGTTGGAAGCAATTGATAAATATGGAAAGGTATCAGGATTTAAAATAAATCAGAATAAAACAAAAATGATAATCAAAAATATGTCTATACAACAGAAACAAAAACTAGAGGAAATAACAGGATTTGAGGTGGTAAAAAAGGTTAAATACTTAGGGGTTTATATTAGCTCATCGAATAAGAAACTTTATAAGAATAATTATGACTTGTTATGGCAAAAAGTTCAGAATGATATGAGTGTCTGGAAAAAATTGCAGTTGTCGTTATTGGGGAGGATTGCGGCTATTAAAATGAATGTGTTACCTAGATTTTTGTTTCTGTTCCAGATGATACCAATAATTAAGAAAGATAAAAATCTGGAGGATTGGCAGATTGGGATTAATAAATTTATATGGCAGGGTAAAAAGGCGAGGGTTAAAATGAAAATAATACAGGACTCACGGGAAAGAGGTGGCTTAAAAATGCCTAATTTTAAACTATATTATGAAGCAGTAGCCCTTTCAGTAATAAGTGACTGGTTTAATTTAACGGAGGAAAGAATTTTGAACATAGAAGGTTATGACTTGTTATATGGATGGCATGCGTATTTATTTTATGAAAAAAAAGTGGATAGGGCTTTTAAGAATCATGTGTTGAGAAGTGCTCTTTATGGTCTGGAAAAATATTCTTATAAATTAGACTACAAGATTCCTATATGGGTGAGTCCCAGACATGCAATAGAGAATATAAATATAGAACAGAAACAGGAAATGATTACTTATAAAGAACTTTTGTATGCTGAAGGAGGTAGATTGCAATTAAAATCATTACAGGTATTAAATGAAGAAGGGAGGAATTATACTTGGTTTCAATATGGGCAAATAAGTGCTAGATGGAAAGAAGATCAAAAAATTGGTATAATGCAAAGGGAGGAAAATTTAATAAAGCAAATTAGAAATCAGACCCAGGAGCATATAAAGAGATTGTATAATGTGTTGCTTGAAATAGATTCAGAAAAGGATTTGGTAAAGGACTGTATGATAAAATGGGCACAGAATATTCAGGAACCAATAATGTTGGAAACATGGGAGAAAATCTGGGTTAGAAATGTTAAGTTTACACAAGCACAGAATTTAAGGGAAAATTTTTATAAGATGTTTTATAGATGGCACTTAGATCCCAAAAAATTATCATGTATGTATCCTGATATCCAAGCGAAATGTTGGAGGTGTGATTGTGATGACGCTACATATTTTCATATTTGGTGGACTTGCAAGAAAATTAAGGCCTTTTGGATAAGAATTTGGTGGATTATTCAAAATGTACTGAAGAAGAAGATAAAGTTCCTGCCACAATTTTTCCTTTTGGGAATTATAACGGATTGTACAGGGATTGAGACTAAATTGATTCTGAATTTAATAACAGCAGCAAGACTGTTGATTGGACAATACTGGAAGAAAGAAGAGGTACCTACAATAGAAGAATGGATATTGAAAGTCATTAATTTGGCTGAGATGGCTAAAATCTCAGCTTTTTTAAAAGACAATACGCAGGAAAGATATTTAATTGAATGGAAAAAATGGATTGATTATTTACAAAACAGATATCAGATTAAGAAATATCAGATTGCCTTTGAATAATTAGGAAGTATTATTTTATGTAATGGGAGGGGGTTGGGAGATGAAAAGATTTTGATGAGATTAATTGGATTAGAAGGGAAAAATTTTACTCTATGTTTGGTTTATGTATAACAATACCTTGTGATTGACCCGGGAAGCCGGGGAAGGGAGGGGAAGGGGTTTCTGGGAGGAGGGGAAAAAGGGGAAATGTTTTTGTTTTTTTAAAACTTTTTCAATAAAAAAAATATTTACTGCTAAATAGTTCTTTCTGGGCACTGTACTGAAATCATGTACACATGCACGCGTGCACAAACACACATGTAAATGTATTCTGATAATTCCAATAATTTTCTATATTAGAAGTTCATACACTGCATGGTTATATATCATTTAACTAATTTAACAAAGAACAGGAGGAGGAACATAGATGCAATCTCAATCTGAGATTGATTTTATAAATGCCTGACTGATTATAATCTTGACTCTCAAGTCTATCAAAGCAGCAGTTCATGGTTTTCTGCCTCAGAAATAGAGGAGATTTAATTATTCCATTCTTTAGTCTTCTATGTTTTAGCAAGTTCATTTTCAAGTAATAAAAAAGCTACTACTTTTGTAGAAAGAAGATGACAGGAAAACTATTTTATGATAGATTTTTTATTTGCTTTTTTATATATCACATTTCATTACGGACAATAAACACAGCTGTCCATATAATCCAAAGTCTTTTATTGTTCAAAAAGTTATTTTCATTTATTTTATAATATTTAAATAAATGCTATTTTTTCTGAGAATAAACAATAAAAAGATTAAATATATTTCAGAATACTGATCCAAGGAATTATTAACTAAAACAGGAAAATAGCAACTGCAAAACTAAAATCAGCAACATTTTAAAATGTTTGTAACAAATAACAATTGGTATCCAAAGCTACAAGTTCAAAAATCTGGTAATTGTGATTTAACGTTTTGTTTTATTCCGGTTAAGAGACTGTCTTAATGAATTGTGTATGTTCTGGGGAAAAAGTGCCAGTTGTATAACAATAGCGAAAAGTATAGTTCTTGTAGCTAAAATTCAATTAAAAACAAAATTATGTTTTACTACCATTGAAATAAGTTCTGTAATGCCTTTGGATGTCCAGGAACTATTCTTAATATTTGGAAGCTGGGTTAAAAATCACAGTGGATGGAATAAAAAGATTACTTTCCTTCACCAACCTTGGTTTTCTTTCAAAGTTGTGTGACAACTTTCTCTCCTTCTCTTTCCCTACCCCCTCCCCATCTCTCTGTTTCTTTCTATCTTTCTTTTTCAATTAAAGGCTACCTGGGATTTTTCACTATATTTCTGTTTCCATTTCAAAATGACAGGAAAAAATGCATTGTTATCGTTTTTAAAAAAGGTTTACTGTGGAATTGACAAAACAGGGTACAAAGTGTTTGGGTTTCAGGGTACTCTCTCCTATTCAAATGAATATACCATTTCTTGTATAAAACTGTAAATCTTGAAAAGGTGACCATTTTATCTTGTATAAGTTTTTAAACTATTTTATCTTGTATAAATCTTTATGGATTTCTGATGCTTAATTTTTTTACCAGGAAAAAAGAGTTTCAGCATGAACTGATATTAATACAATTAATTAATACAATTAAGCGTATCCAGAAATATTTTACATGAAGAGTTCTCCATTCCTCTGAATACAACAAAATGCCTTATGCCACCAGACTTGAAATCCTGGGTTTAGAAAATTTAGAGCTCCGCCGCCTTTGACAAGACCTGAGCTTAACTCATAGAATCATCTGTTACAATGTCTTTCCTGTTGAAGACTACTTCAGCTTCAATCGCAACAATACACAATAGATTTAAACTTAAAGTGAACCGCTCCAATCTTGATTGCAGAAAATATGACTTCAGTAACAGAGTTGTTAATGCCTGGAATGCACTACCAGACTCTGTGGTCTCTTCCCAAAATCCCCAAAGCTTTAACCAAAAACTATCTACTATTGACTTCACCCCATTCCTAAGATATCTGTAAGGGGCGTGCATAAGAGCACCAGTGTGCCTACCATTCCTGTCCCAATGTCCCCTTTGATTGTATCCAATTCATATAGTTATTTTATACTTATGCTTATATATATGCTTATATATCTTATAGTTATGTGATGCTTTTGCTTATATATACTGTTGTGACAAATAAAATAAAATAAAATAAATAAATAAATAAAATAATACAACTGAATTACTACAATTTAATGTTTTATTCCATTTATTTAGGACATAAAAAGGTATGAACCAGCAGTTTTGAAAGCACACTTAAAATTTTCATTTTAAAAATATATGGAAGCTTAAAGTATTTTATGTATGGAATGAACAAAAATTGCAATCACATTTTACACTGTGTGCACAATTATTAGACAAGTCAGTATTTTGACCATATCATCACTTTTATGTATATTTTCTACCTTCAAACAGGGATGGGTTCTAATTTTTTTTACTACCAGTTCTGTGGGTGTGACTTATTTTGTGGGTGTGGCTTGATGGTGATGTGACAGTGGGCATGGCTTGATGGTCATGTGACTGGGTAGGCATGTCCAACTCAATGTCATTCATGTCAAGGGGTGCCTCACCTGGCCCCTTTCCTCCCAGCCATTCCTTGTCACACCCAGCCTCAATATATCTATAGTTCTGTAAAAAAGTTGTTCACCTTTTTTCAATTTTATTATCTACACACTATAGATCAGGGCTCTCCAAACTTGGCCACTTTAAGACTTGTGGACTTCAACTCCCAGAATTCCTCAGCCTTTTCTGTCTTAAAGTCTTAAAGTGGCCAAGGTTAGAGACTCTGCTATAGATGCACTTTCTTGGACCACTGAAAGGAGGAAATGGCTCACATGCTTTGCCCAAGAGTGTGATAGGCAACAGGCTTTTAAGGGGCTTCTAGAAAGAAGGGGGGGGCAATGTATTTTCTAAAGCACCAGAAGGCCAAACAAGAAACAATGGATGGAAACTGAACAAAGAAAGAAGCAGCCAAAACTAAGGAGAAACTTTCTGATAGTGTGAACCAATTATAGGTGCAGAAATATTTCAGTCATAACTTCACATATAAAATAGCTATTTGTGTAATACAACCTGCATATTGTTCAAAACAGTCATTAGTGTTATGGCTGATGTTTGACAGAAAACCTAAAAGTCAAAGACTACAAGAATGCTACTTTCTCTGTATATATACAAAACATACCAGGAATAACGTATTAAGATGGACTTATGCAATGTTGGGTTTCAAATTGTTTTACTACTGGTTCTATGGGGGTGGCTTGGTGATGTGGCACAGCGTGGCGGGCATGACAAGGGAAGGATACTGCAAAATCCCCATTCTCTCCCCACTCCAGTGGAAGGTTACTTCAAAATCCCCATTCTCTCCCCACCCCACTAACCTGCTCTAGGAAGGAATCAAACTCCCCCCTCTTCATTTCCCCAAATAAAATATTACTCATTAGAAAAGGCTCCCAGAAAGCAAGGAAAAATCAAGCTGCTAACAAGGAACCTGCCTGATACTCATTCCACATTCCTGCCAGCTGCATATCAGATTCGGGGAGTGCGCCTGCGCTATTTACGAGCGATCGCGCACTCCGGTTCCCCGATAGTTTCCTGTTCCCCGAGTGGCTTAAATCCTCAGAAGCTGGACCTTTGCCTGATGTTATGCAATGCTAGGTCCGTTATAAATAAAGCCCCCCTCATCTCCGATCTTATACAGGAGCGGGGTGCGGACCTGATTGGCATTTCGGAGACCTGGTTGGGCACGGAAGGGGGGGTTCCCCTGATAGAGATGTGCCCACCGGGTTTCCATGCGTTCCATCAGGCCAGGGCCCAGGGTAGGGGTGGGGGAGTGGCGGTTATTATCAACGAGAGTCTTGAGCCGAGTGAGATCACTGTGCCACAAATAACTGGATGTGAGTCCCTCCTTGTGAAGTGGGGCCGTGGGGTTCAGGTGGGTTTACTGATCAGGTACCTAGCTCCTTGCTGCGTGACAGAAACCCTGCCTGAGCTGTTGGAGGTGGTCGCCGGGATGGCAGTGGAGATCCCCAGGCTTATGGTCATGGGGGATTTCAATCTACCGTCAGTGGGGATAGCATCCACATCAGCTCGGGAGTTCATGGCTTCCATGACGGCCTTGAACCTGACCCAGTTAGTGAACGACCCCACTCACATCGGGGGAAACACTCTGGATTTGATTTTTGTCTCTGGACAGTGGTTGAATGATCTGGAATTAGGGGAGTTAGTTATCAGACCCCTGTCATGGTCAGATCATTCGCTCCTTCAGCTAGACTTTCGAACCGCCGACCCCCGCCGCAGGGAGACGGAACCGACTCGCTGGTTCTGTCCCAGGCGCCTGATGGACCCTGAAGGGTTCCAGACGGAGCTTGGGCTATTCCCTGAGGATTTAGCCTACGACTCGGCTGCAGCTCTGGTCGCCGCCTGGGATCGGGCGGCGGCTGGTGCTCTAGATCGAGTCATGCCTTTGCGGCCTCTGACCCGGTGCCGATCTCGTTTAGCCCCTTGGTACTCCGAGGGGCTGAGGGAAATGAAGCGCTGGAAAAGACGCCTAGAGAGTATCTGGAGGGCCAGCCGCTCCGAATCTGACCGGACACTAGTTAGGTCTCAAATTCAGACCTATCTAGTGGCGATGAGGCTGGCAAAATGGGAGTATTTTTCCAACCTCATTGCATCAGCAGATAACCGCCCAGCCGCCCTGTTTAGGGTGACCCGCTCGCTCCTTCATCAGGGAGCGGTAGAGGATCCCTTAAAGGGTCGAGCTGAGGAATTTGGACAATATCTGTTTGATAAAATCGCTCAGATTCGGGAAGGGTTGGACACAGATTGGATGGATCCGGACGGGGTGGAGGAGGCAGGTCTTGATGTTATTATCTGGGATGAGTTTGATCCTGTGGCTCCTGAGGACATGGACAGGTTAATGGGGGGATTGAATGCGACCACATGTTTATTGGACCCGTGTCCCTCCTGGTTAGTACTGGCCACCCGGGAGGTGACACGAGGCTGGCTCCAGAAAATTGTGAACGCTTCTTTGATGGAGGGTGTTTTCCCTGCCGCCTTGAAAGAGGCAGTGCTGAGGCCCCTCCTCAAAAAGCCTTCCCTGGAACCAGCTATTTTAGCAAATTATCGTCCGGTCTCCAACCTTCGCTTTGTGGCAAAGGTTGTCGAGAGTATGGTTGCACGACAGTTGCCCCAGTACCTGGATGAAACTGTCTATATTGATCCATTCCAGTCCAGTTTCTGGCCTGGTCACAGCAGGAAACAGCCTTGGTCGTGCTGGTTGATGATCTCTTGAGAGCTCGGGACAGAGGTTGTTTTATGCAGAAGAGGTTTTTCTGGAACCTTGACAGTTCCTCTGTCCTGGTCCTATTAGATCTCTCAGCGGCTTTTGATACCATCGATCATGGTATCCTGCTGCACCGACTCGGGGGACTTGGAGTGGGGGGCACTGTTCATCGGTGGTTCTCCTCCTACCTCTCCGACCGGTCACAGACAGTGTTGACGGGGGGACAGAGATCGACCCCAAGATGCCTCTTATGTGGGGTGCCACAAGGGTCGGTTCTCTCGCCTCTTCTGTTCAACATCTATATGAAGCCGCTGGGTGAGATCATCCGTGGTCTTGGGGTGAGTTGTCATCTATACGCTGATGATACTCAGCTCTATATTTCCACCCCTAATCACCCCAATGAGGCTGTTGAAGTGATTTCCCAGTGCCTGGAGGCCGTACGGGTCTGGATGGGGAGGAACAGACTCAGACTCAATCCCACCAAGACCGAGTGGCTGTGGATGACAGCGGCCCGGTACAGTCAGCTAATTCCATCACTGACCATTGGGGGCGAACTATTGGCCCCCACGGAAAGGGCTCGTAATCTGGGCGTCCTCCTGGATGCATGGCTGTCTTTAGAAGATCATATGATGGCCGTCGCCAGGGGAGCTTTTCATCAGGTTCGCCTGATACGCCAGTTACGCCCCTTTCTGGATCGGGCTTCCTTATGCACGGTCGCTCATGCCCTTGTTACATCCCGCCTGGACTACTGTAATGCTCTCTACATGGGGCTCTCCTTGAAGGGTACCCGGAGACTCCAACTGGTCCAGAATGCGGCTGCGCGGGTGAAAGAGGGAGCATCTTGTGGCTCCCGTGTAACACCCCTCCTGCGTAATCTGCACTGGCTCCCGGTGGTCTTCCGGGTTCACTTCAAGGTACTTGTTATCACCTTTAAAATGCTCCATGGCTTAGGGCCGGGATATTTACGGGACCGCCTACTGCCACCATTAGCCTCTCACCGACCAGTGCGCTCTCACAGAGAGGGCCTCCTCCGGATACCGTCAGCTAAACAATGTCGGCTGGCGACCTTCAGGGGGAGGGCCTTCTCTGTAGGGGCCCCTACCCTCTGGAACGAGCTCCCTCTGGGGCTTCATCAACTCCCCGATCTCAGGTCCTTCCGCCGCGAGCTGAAGACGTTGCTGTTTCGAAGAGCAGGACTAGCTTGAACGTAGTTTTAAATTGGGGTTTTTAAATCAGGGGTTTTAAATGGGGTTTTAAATTTGTATTTAAAAGTTTTAGGGCATCAATTGAATTTAATTTTCTATTCTTTTTTGCTGTTTTATATGTATTATATGTTTTCTGTTGTTTTATTGGCTGTGAACTGCCCTGAGTCCTTCGGGAGATGGGCGGTATACAAATATAATAAATAATAAAATAAAATAATAATAATAAAGGAAACTTTGTAAGAAGAAAACAGCTACTGGTGCTTAGAGATAATAGGAAAGTGGAAGCCAAAAGTTCGGTTCCATTTACAAGCAGGCAGAAAATTCATTCAAGACAGGATATTTCACAATGGAAATCGCCCAAACCTTTTTATAAACACAAAGCCCAAAATTTCAAAAACACAGAACCATATAAGAATCCCTCTTCTTATCCAATTTGTTGTTCAGTTGACCCAGAAATGAACTGCTGAATGTGAGTTGGGCAAATTTTTGTTTTCCATTTAGTTGCATAATAATTCTGCAAACTAATAATTGCCCAATAATTGTGCACACATACCAGTAAATATTCTCTTAAAGTGAAAACCTCACTTTTATTTTCTTAAATATTCAGGTTTGAAGTTTACTAACATTTTGGATTGACCAAGAGCACTGTAGTTGTTCAATGATAAAATGAATCCTTCAAAATATAACTTGCCTAATAATTGTATATACTGTATAGTTAATCAAGTTTGTATGGGATATTTATGTCACATTCTAACCAAATCATTTGATCAGGAAAAATATCAAAACACCACCCTTGTTTTATTTTGGTGAATATTTCAACAGTACAGTAAGATTTGTTCTTCTAATGAAAACTTTTTTTATTCTTTAAAAAAGATGTAAGCTAGAGTGGCAGCAGATGTACTTGTTCTGGCAATTTAGAATTCACAAAAATGTGATTTTCTTGTTCTTTTTAATGTAATAATTCATAAAGTTTGCAATATCTACTTAGTAATTCTCTTGCCATCATCAAAGAAGTATATAACCCCCTTCCAAACAGCATACTTATGACATCATCTTTCAGTACAAACAATACTGAATTTAATAAGATTCCTTAAGAACATTTCCAGAATGAAGATGTCCTCAACACACCTGACACATGGAAATTGTTCAGGACTGTCTTCTCCAAAACAATGAATGTAAGTGTTCATTGCAAAAAACAAAATGAAACAAAACAAAACATCCCACCTAAGTTTAAACAAAATATATATTCCATTTAAGGAATTCCCACTACAGCCATGAAAAAAACCTGCTTTCGAAACTGAATGTTGTCTTACACCTGTTGTCATACTCTTAATGCAGTAAAATCCTCTTTATCATTTTGGAGAGATCAAGCTACCTCTGAACAGATAAACTTTGCTTCCACAAGATACTTTGATAGTGAGCAATATAACTCAAAGACCCATATAAATATACATATGAAACTCACCAAAATATTCAGTAGATTTTTCTCATTACTCATTACCTGACTTTTAACCTGAAGTTCTAGTCTTCTATTCCTAAAAGAATGCCTAGTATTGAGCTCTTAGTCCTTAGCTCAGGGAAATTGTCAGGTGATTCTTAGTCATTCATAACAGATCTGGATTCCTACACAAATGACATTTAACTATTGCTTTTGGCAATCCATGCACTTTTAAGAGCAATGCATAGAAGCAATGTGCACACAAATGATCCACAGAGAATTCCATGTAATTTCCCACTAATATTTTAATGTTTTGTATTCAGATCACTTGAGTAAATGATCAGCTTTATGCATCTATTTCAGCAAGAGCAGTGGACAATGTCTGACTAATTCTTAATAAAACAAGAAAGGCAGTTGTATGTGTTTACTTACTGTTGGTTGCATAACATATGATGGATGGGGCATCCATGAAGTATTCTGAACCTGTGTACCAGAAAGAACAGACTATTAGTTAAATGGCAAGAAAAAAAAAAAAGGGGGGGGGGGAATCAATAAATAGTCTTGCTTTGAAAAAAGATTAGAATGAAAACTTTGTGTTACATTTTGAAAATTTTACAATTGTAAATGTTTATATCCTATAATTATATCAGAGCTGGAAGTAACACATTTAGTCCTCAACTTACAAGCACAATTGACCCCAAAATTTATGTTGGTGAGACATTTGTTAAGTGACTTTGCCCCATTTTGTGACTTTTCTTGCCACAGTTGTTAAGTGAATCACTGCAGTTGTTAAATTAGTAACATGGTTGTTATGTGAAAATGGTTTCCCCATTGACATTCCAGATCAGAAGGTCACAAAATGGGATCACATGACACTGGGATGCTGCAATCATCATAAATGTGAGTCAATTGTCAAGCATCTGATTGTAAATCACATGATCATGGAGATATTGCAATGGCCATGCGTTTGAAAAATGGTCATAAGTCACTTTTTTCAGTGCCCTTCTAATTTAAAACAGTCACTAAGCAAACTGCTGTCAGTCAAGGACTACCTGCATTTTGGAATTTTTTTTAAAAAAATGGATCTGATGTAGTTTCAGGGTATTATCAATCATTGTACAGGATTGATACTGCAGATTAGATGCCATCTGAATACTATTCAGTGTTCAACAACATTAAATATCACACAGATCTGAATATATCACCTTGTAGTTAGGATCAAATGCAAGGCTGATATGCATAGCAATTAACTGAGAAATGTAATAAAGATTAAATGGTACATGAACCACAATCAATATCACATATTATGACTAATATAAAGGAAGCAGTATATATTACTGCAGGATCCAAATAATGTTAACATCAATTTTGTATGGAAGGATTATCATATTTATGACTTAGTGACATTCATTATTCTATTCTCTTTTCTTATAAAATGGCATATATAAACAAGAATATTATTGTTTGTATTGTTTTAAAATGTTTTTAGAATTTTGATTATAATATATTTTTTGAATTGTTAAGTTGCCCAGCCATTGACTGAGAGGGGCAGTTTTAGAAATTGATTGATTGAATGAATGAATGAATACTGTAATTCTTTGCTGATGCTTTGAGAAGATTTAGTGGTTTAATAAAGCATAATGCTATTAAGCAAAACAGTTAAGGGTCAAACTACATTTTAAAAATATTAAATGGGTTTTCATGATCAATTAGCTCAGAGATTGATGATTGTCTCATATTTTATAATAAATAGCAATCCTATGAGGAAGAAATATAGAGATCCCATTTTGATAGAATAGAATAGAATAGAATAGAATTTTTTATTGGCCAAGTGTGATTGGATACACAAGGAATTTGTCTTGGCGCATACGCTCTCGGTGTACATAAAACAAAAGACACATTTGTCAAGAATCATAAGATACAACACTTAATGATAGTCATAGGGAAGCAGTCAATATAAATCTTAAGGATATCAGCAACAAGGTTATAGTCATAGAGTCGTAAGTGTGAGGAGATGGGTGATAGGAACAATAAGAAGATTAATAGTAATCCAGATTTAGTAAATAGTTTGATAGTGCTGAGGGAATTATTTGTTTAGCAGAGTGATGGCGTTCAGGAAAAAACTGCTCTTGTGTCTAGTTGTTCTGGTGTGCAGTGCTCTATAGTGTCATTTTGAGGGTAGGAGTTGAAACAGTTTATGTCCAGGATGTGAGAGGTCTGTAAATATTTTCACAGCCCTCTTTTTGACTCGTGCAGTATATAGGTCCTCAATGGAAGGCACGCTGGTAGTAAAAAAATTTTCTGTGGTTCTAATTATCCTCTGAAGTCTGTGTCTGTCTTGTTGGGTTGTAGAACTAAACCAGTTATAGAGGTGCAGATGACTGACTCAATAATTCCTCTGTATAACTGGATCAGCAGCTCCTTGGGCAGTTTGAGCTTTCTGAGTTGGTGCAGAAAGAACATTCTTTGTTGTGCTTTTTTGATGACGTTTTTGATATTGGGGGTCCATTTTAGGTTGTGAGATATGGTAGACCCTAGAAATTTGAAGGTCTCTACTGTTGATATTGTGTTGTCTAATATTGTAAGAGGTGGTAGTATGGGAGGATTTCTCCTAAAGTCCACCACCATTTCTACAGTTTTGAGTGAGTTCTGTTCCAGATTGTTCTGGTTGCACTCTCATCTGTATGCGGATTCATCACTGTTTCTAATGAGACCGATCACTGTTGTGTCATCTGTGAACTTCAGTAATAAAGTTGAAATACATTTCAAATTAAAATTAGTTAAAAAAATCAAAGAAATGTATTTTCTAATAATTCTGAACTTTTTGCAATTCTGCCCATTAAAAATAATCCTACTTTCACAGATCTCGTTTACTAATGCTACTGTGCTTTCAGACAACAAAGGAACAAATGTCAGGCTTAATCAAGTTCAGAAAGACCAATAAAATAATCAAATCATGCAATAATAGACTTTGGACTATCTAATGTAACATAAATATATAAAGGTCACAAATCCAAGGTCACTGTTCGCTTTTAATTCTTTCTGCAACTATTTCTCAATTTACAGAGCAGAGCAATTACAATATAAATATTTAACAGAATAACAGCATGATAACAAACTGGGGAATTTATTTATTTATTTTATTTGTTACAACAATATTCACAAGCATCACACAAAAAGATTATATAGTATATAAACATATATATGAGGGAATATTAGGAGATATAAGCATATATATATATATCTGTCTGGCTGCCGCTGGAGAGGCACGCTATGGAGACTGTCGGCCTGTCTGTTCCTGTTTTGTCATCGCTATCCGGTTCCTGCTCCATTTGTCCTTCGACCAACTGGACTCCCGCTGGAAGACTCACCATTTCTATTACTTTGGGATTTTACCACCTTAGCATCCCTCGCCAATTCGCACTTTCCTATGCGCTACACTGCACGTGAACTCTTGCGCCTGCGAGGTGCCCCCGCCTCGCAGGAATGGCCCATATCGCTACCTAGGGCCGGCCTCAATGACGGGTCTTGGGACCCACAGAGGTGGCATGCGAGAAGAAAGAGCCTTTGGGGTTTTTTAGATAGGGCATTTTTAAGGGGTGGGAGGGGTAGGGCGGGTGATGGGGGTAGCCCGTCGGGAGGGAAACCAGTTCCAGCGCATGCTCGTGGCGATTATCAAATGGGTTCGGAGGTTATGGGGGAGGTGTTCCTTTGTGAGGGTGAGTCTATTGGCATGGTAAGTGGGAGGGGCAGATATGGCGGAAGGGGGATCGACGACATAGGGGGTCACGTTCGATGTATGCAGGCGATCGCGTGCCCCGATCCCCTAACTTTACCTGCTCCCGGATGGTCAGGACCCTCAGAGCCTGGGCCTTCGCCTGATGTTATGCAATGCACGGTCCGTGCCAACAAGGCCCCTAATACATGATCTAATTCAGGGGTGCCGGATATTATAGGCGCACGGAGACCTGGTTGGGCAATGAAGGTGTGCCCTGGTTGAGATGTGCCCACCGGGTTTCCGTGCATTCCATCAGCCGAGGGCCCAGGGTAGGGGTGGAGGGGTGGCGGTTGTGATTAAAGAGAGTCTAGAGCCGAGGGAGACCACTGTACCTCAGGTAGCCGGGTGGGAATCCTCTTGTGAGGTGGGGTCATAGATGTCAGATGGGCTTGCTGGTCGCACCTGGCTCCTTGCTGCGTGACAGCTGCCCTGCCCGAGCTCCTAGAGGTGCTTGCCGGGTGGCGGTGGAGACCCCAGACTTTTAGTCATGGGGACTTTAACCTGCCATCTGCCGCCTGCCATCGACGGTAGCTCGGGAGTTCTTGGCTTCCATGACGGCCTTGGACCTGACTCAAGTAGTGGATGGCCCCACTCACATCGGGGGTGGCACACTGGACCTGATTTTTGTCTCTGGTCAATGGTCGAGAGATCTGGACTTAAAGGAAATAGTCATTGAACCTTTGTCATGGTCAGATCACTCTCCTTCGCCGGGTCTTCCTGCCCGCCACCCACCACCGCAGGGAGACGGAACCTTTACGTTGGTCCCGTCCCAGGCGCCTGATGGACCCAGAGAGGTTCCGGACGGAGCTTGGGCCATTTCCTGAGGGTCTGGCTCACGGCACGGCAGAGGAACTAGCTGCAGCCTGGGAACGGGCTACGGCCGGGGCTTTAGACCGTGTCGTGCCTTTGCGGCCTCTGACCCGGCGAGATCCCAACCGCCCTTGGTTCTCCGAGGAGCTGAGGGGATGAAACGCCGGAGAAGACGCCTAGAGAGTTCCTGGAGGTCCAGCCGCTCAGAGGTTGATCGGACACTAGTTAGATCCTATACTAGGACCTACCTAGTGGCACTGAGGGAAGCGAGGCATTGCTACGCCTCCCTCATTGCGCCGGCAGATAACCGCCCAGCTGCCCCAGCCTGGTGACCCGCCTCCTTCACCAGGGGAGCGGGATGACCCGCTGCAGGGACGTGCTGAGGAGTTTAACGTTATCTATACGATAAAATCGCTCAGCTGAAGGACGGTCTGGACCAAGATTGCAGCGATTCGGACGGGACGCCTGAGGCGGTCTTGGTGATGTTGTGGGATGAGTTTGACCCTGTGACTCCCGAGGACATGGACAGGTTGCTGGGTAGATTGAATGCCACCACATGTTTACTGGACCCGTGCCCCTCCTGGCTGGTGCTGGCCACTCAGGATGTGACACGAGGCTGGCTCCAGGGATTACGAGTGCTTCCTTGTTGGAGGAGTCTTTCCGGCCGCCTTGAAAGAGGCGGTGGTGAGGCCCTCCTCAAGAAGCCTTCCTGACCCGCTGTTTTAGGTAATTATCGTCCAGTCTCCAACCCGCCGCGCGAAGGTTGTAGAGAGTATGGTGGCATATCAGTTCCCCTTCACCTGGAGGAAACTGTCTATCTGGACCTGTTCCAGTCCGGCTTCCGCCCGGTTACAGCACTGAGACGGCTTTGGTCACGTTGGTGGATGATCTCTGGAGGGCCAGGATAGGGGTTATTCCTCTGCCCTGGTCCTATTAGACCTCTCAGCGGCTTTTGATACCATCGACCATGGTATCCTGCTGCGCCGGTTGGGGGATTGGGAGTGGAGGCACCGTTTATCGGTGGTTCTCCTCCTATCTCTCCGACCGTCGCAGACGGTGTTGACGGGCAGAGGTCACCCGCGGGCGCCTCACTTGTGGGTGCCGCAGGGCCGATTCTCTCGCCTTCTGTTCAACATCTATATGAAGCCGCTGGGTGAGATCATCAGTGGCTTCGGTGTGAGGTACCAGCTGTACGCTGATGACACCCAGCTGTACTTTTCCACACCGGGCCACCCCAACGAAGCCATCGAAGTGCTGTCCCGGTGTCTGGAAGCCGTACAGGTCTGGATGGGGAGGAACAGGCTCAAGCTCAATCCCTCCAAGACGGAGTGGCTGTGGATGCCAGCATCCCGGTACAGTCAGCTGAGTCCGCGGCTGACTGTCGGGAGCGAGTCATTGGCCCCGATGGAGAGGGTGCGCAATTTGGGCGTTCTCCTGGATGAACGGCTGTCTTTTGAAGACCATTTGACGGCCGTCTCCAGGAGAGCTTTCCACCAGGTCCGCCTGGGGCGCCAATTGCGCCTTTCTAGACCGGGATGCCTTGTGCACAGTCACCACGCCTTGTGACGCCTCGCCTGACTACTGCAATGCTCTCTACATGGGGCTCCCCTTGAGGGGCATCCGGAGGCTCCAGTTAGTTCAGAATGCAGCTGCGCGGGTGATTGAGGGAGCCCCTCGTGGCTCCCGAGTGACACCTATCCTGCGCCGGCTGCACTGGCTACCTGTGGCCTTCCGGGTGCGCTTCAAGGTGTTGGTGAATGTCTTTAAAGCGCCCCATGGCATAGGGCCGGGATACTTACGGGACCGCCTGCTGCTACCGAATACCTCTCACCGACCTGCGCGCCTCACTTGTGGTGCCGCAGGGCCGATTCTCTCGCCTTCTGTTCAACATCTATATGAAGCCGCTGGGTGAGATCATCAGTGGCTTCGTGTGAGGTACCAGCTGTACGCTGATGACACCCAGCTGTATTTTTCCACACCGGCCACCCCAATGAAGCCATCAAGTGCTGTCCCGGTGTCTGGAAGCCGACGGGTCTGGATGGGGAGGAACAGGCTCAAGCTCAATCCTCCAAGACGGAGTGGCTGTGGATGCCGGCATCCCGCACAGTCAGCTGAGTCCGCGGCTGACTGTCGGGAGCGAGTCATTGGCCCCGATGGAGTGGGTGCGCAATTTGGGCGTTCTCCTGGTTGAACGACTGTCTTTGAAGACCATTTGACGGCCGCCTCCAGGAGAGCTTTCCACCAGGTCCGCCTGGTGCGCCAATTGCGCCTTTCTAGACCGGGATGCCTTGTGCACAGTCACTCACGCCTTGTGACGCCTCGCCTGACTACTGCAATGCTCTACATGGGGCTCCTTGAGGGGCATCCGGAGGCTACAGTTAGTCCAGAATGCAGCTGCGCTGGTGATTGAGGGAGCCCTCGTGGCTCCCGAGTGACACCTATCCTGCGCCGGCTGCACTGGCTACCTGTGGCCTTCCGGTGCGCTTCAAGGTGTTGGTGAATGTCTTTAAAGCGCCCATGGCATAGGGCCGGGATACTTACGGGACCGCCTGCTGCTACCGAATACCTCTCACCGACCCGTGCGCTCTCACAGAGAGGGCTCCTCAGGGTGCCGTCGGCGCGACAGTGTCGCCTGGCGACGCCCAGGGAAGGGCCTTCTCTGTGGGGCTCCGCCTCTGGAACGAACTCCCCAGGACTTCCAACTTCCGGACCTCAACCTTTCATGAGCTTAAAACCTACTTATTCATCTGCGCTGGACTGGGTTAGTGTTTTAATGGGTTTTAATGGGTTTTAGCTCTAAATTTTAATCCTGGCCAATTTTAATAAGTTTTTAATTGTATTTTAATTTGTATTATTGTATTGTATTTTAATTTGTATTTATTGTATTGTATTTTTACCTGGCTGTGAACCGCCCTGAGTCCTTCGGGAGAAGGGCGGTATACAAATTTAAATAATAAATAAATAAATAAATATATATATATATATATATATATATATATCTCAGAAGAAAAAAAGAAAAACAATAGGACAGGAACGGTAGGCACGTTTATGCTCTTATGCACGCCCCTTATGGTCCTCTTAGGAATGGGGTGACGTCAATAGTAGAAAGTTTTTGATTAAAGCTTTTAGGATTATGGGAAGAGACCACAGAGTCAGGTAAAGTGTTCCAAGCACTGATGATTCTGTTACAGAAGTCACATTTTCTGCAATCTAGATTAAAGCAGTTAACATTAAGTTTATATCTATTGGTTGCTCTTGTATTATTGCCAGGCCTGTTCTAATAACTTGTTGGGTATTATGTAATGAAATATAGAGTGGTAATTTACGTATTATATTGTTCAAAACATTTCAAAATGGTACTGATATCAACATTCTTTCATGCATGAGGTGTTCCCAGGCAGTACCAGCCTGGTACACTCCCCACATGCATGACTTCCCTCTGCATGGCTCATGCTTGTTTGCTCCACTGGCTGTGGCTACATGAATTCTACAGCTGCCTTAGGTTTCTTAGGGTTTCTTAGGCTATCAGCATTTTTTTCTCTTGCTATATTTTCATCTCTTCAAATATTTATCTCATCAGTCATTTAACTATTTGGTGGCTAATAATTATTTTCATGCAACACTTGTAAACTTGTAAAACTTTACAAGTTTTTGACAATCAGCTGTGCCGTGTGATTGTTGGAACATTTTTTTTTACTTTTTTAAAGCATTTTTTTACTACTGGTTTGGCAAATAGGTAGCCAAAAGAATGCTTTAAAAAAGTAAAAAAAAAAAAAGGTTCTGATGATCGCCTGGCACAGCTGTGATAGTCGGAATTTTTTTTTTAAATTTTCAACGCATTTTTTTATTACTGGTTCGCCTGAACCAATAGTTTTTATCACTAACAGTTGGGCCGAACTGGAGCGAACCGGTAGCATTTCACCACTAGAGCTGAGTAATCACATACAGAAGACCAAACCAGCCCTAGAAAATTTGCCTGTTTGTTAAGTAGACCTCCAATGTAACAACCACAATGCATAGAAGTTTCTCGAGGCAAATCAACACGGCTGGAACTATAAGAGTCTTGCAACAAATGGGGTTGCTGTATTGATTCAGGAGGGGGTGTTTTGCATGCATTTCCATTCTGTTTTGATGAGATGAAAGTTATAATCCCAGTGCAACTTTAGCTCATAATAAAAATACACACATTGCTTAGTTAAGAAAGCCTGTTTTTATTATAGTAAATACATAACAGGAACCATTGCTATTGTTGGTGTTATGGTAGTTATGGAATGTCAAACAGTATCAGTTTTCAATAGAAGAGTATACATGTAGCTCAGAGTTGAACTATGAGGTTTTTAGTGCTCTGTAAGGTTGATTATTTGTTTGTAGAGATTTTATTACCCAACTACCTAATAACAGTGTTGTCAATATTACTTTTCTTTCTGACCATCACTTCTTGTTTAAAAGATATATTTAGATTATGTAAACTGAAATCTTAATCTAAGGAAGTAAATTTTTAATAATAGGTTAAATTCTTACTCTAATATGATGTCTGAAAAATAAACTGGTTTTTGTACTAAGATTTTTTTTCTTTTTTCTTTACATGAAGCATCACAACCAGAATAAATCAAGAATCATAAATAACTCTCTTTTGTAAGTGCTATTAAAAGCAAAGTTAATGTGCAGATCTGGACTATATGTTGTATATATTTACCTTCCATTGATATTCAGATCACAGATACTGACTTAGGGTATATGAGGTGATTCCAACATACCTGATATGTGGAGACAGGGGAAGCAGCAATGAATGGCGTGATAGATGTCTGTGGAATCATGCGGTTTGTAGCAATACTGTACGGTGAGGAATAAAATCTGCGAACAAAACAAAAAAAGGAAGAAAAAGAAAAAAGAGGTATTGGACTGACACGGACTGCTTCATAAACCACTACCAACTGAAGATAAATGTATCTATGTTCTCTATTGTAATTATTGTTAACCTTGTGGAATATTAATTAGAAAAGAATGGTGGGATATAAATAAGATAAATTAACAAACAAAATAAAGCAGTAAATGGGAATAATCGCCCATTTATACTTCTGCCTTTTTATTAGCAAAATGTTTTTTAAAAAAACCACTGAGCTAGTTTTTGGACTATGATTAAGATATTGGGAAAGTTTAATTAAAAACTTGTTTTACTCAGATTTCTAACTAACTATGAAGTCAGAGATTAACCAAAATAAAGTTGAAATAAGATTCTCATCTTTATTTCATATTAGCCTTGGTAATGGGCATTTTTCAGATTTGTCATAAAATTTATGTTTATTGTATTTGGTATACAATCCTTCATTTTGAATCGGTACACAGTCGCTTTCTAGAAAGGAAGAGAGGTATGTCTGAAATATGAACATAAGAATATATACTGTCTTCATGGATTTATAATCCATAGTCAATGGATATAAGTAACAGGAATGTCTGCTGTGGGATGGTGAAGTGGAGGTTGTGGGGGAAAAAACAATATGGCAACCACAGCTGTGCAATTAAGGCAATAATTTATCCTAGTCTTATTATATCAGCCTTGCACTACAAGAAAAAAAAAGTCCTAACCCCTACTCTGTTAAGGATTTTGTAGCTTTTATTTCTGGAAACAGTATTTAACATGTGGATATTAAGGGACGTCCCTATTAAAAAAATAAATACTGGGAAACAGTTATTCATAATAAAGTGTACACACACTTAAAAGGTGTTATCAAAGTTAATCTTAAAACCAACAAACATAATCAATGGTATTAACCATTGTGTTGCCCTTTTTTTTGTTTTTGTTTTGTTGAATTTTGAGATGGTTGAACAAATAAGTCAATGTGAACTCTGTATTACAGATGGTAAAAATGAAAAAAATGGAATGAAAACAGAGATATTTTGTCTTCTTTGAATTTCTAAAGGCTTCATCAACATCTGGGAATTGGGAAGAGAGATTTACTCCATAAAATTGTAGTAACAATTAAGACCAGATGAAGCCTTAATTTCTAAGCCTGCAGTTACACATTTATCTCAGAACAGAACAGATGAGAGACAGATATATGCAGACATGAGGATGGTATAATATTGAAATTTGATAACAGGTTCGTTACAGGTTGTAACAATTCGTTGACAAAATAACTTTGCTGCTAATTAATTGCTTTGGAAACTTAAGAGGAACAAAAAAATTATATGTCACAAAATGAATACCATTTGATTTTCTGACATACTGAATATGGGTTAACATGGGTTATTTCTGATTTTATAATCATTGCACTGCTTAGAGTAATTTAACTACTGATAATATAATAATATTTTTTTAAAGTGTCCCATGCAATTCTGACAAACTCTGTTCATGATTAATGCAATTGAGTCAAATTTCCTAATAAATAAAAATCATTAATTATTTAACACATTAAAATAAATAAATAATATTAACCAGTTTAAAGATAATTAAAGCCATGGATTAACAAATTCAAAATGAAACTAAGCCAAACTTAAATTCACTTTCAATTTCCAAAATACAGTGGAGACATTTTTTTAAAAATATTGCAGCAGTGAATATTTTTCACTGTAATAAAAATTGCATTTTATTAAAAAACCTGGCTTCTAAAGTGTTTCTGTTTTGCAATAACACAGATGAAAGACCAACTTTTAAGATGAAAGTGATGAGAAATAAACTAAAAATGAACTAATTATATACATAATAAAATAGAATTAGAATATATATATATTCTGAGGTTTTAGCGGGTGTTTGTATGTAGGTCTTTGGTTATTCGGGTTTTCTCCCACGTAAAATTGGAAGTGTCTTGGTGACATTTCGACGAAGTCTCATTCGTCATCTTCAGGCTAGGTGTTTACAGCTTCGTGCTTCTAGGAGAAATGTGTGATCGCAGCTGTTTCTTCCTTTTAACTGCTAGTGGGGGTTCGAACTGATTGGTTGGGAGCTCAGCTGTGTTCTGATTTGGTGGAGGGTATGTTCTGATTGGTTGGGGGTTTGGCAGTGCTCTGATTGGATGGTGGGTTGGCTGGGGGTGTGTTCTGTTTGGGGGGGGCTTGGTTGTGGAACCAACTTCTTCCCTGGCCCAGCACCTTAAAGCCACAGGACATAAAATTGACTTTAAAAATACCAGAACTATCACCAAAACTGAACACTTTAACAACAGAATAATCAGAAAAGCCATCGAGATAGAAAAACGCCCACACAGCATGAATAAACAAGATGATACCTCCTGCCTACCAGCCATTTGGAAACCCGCCCTTATCAACAAACGAGTCCCTAACAGGAAGAATGACGCAAGACCCACACTCACGAGTGCCACACAGCATCCACGCGGAAAGCAAACTCAAACCCACACCGATGATGAAGCATGACCATGGACCAGAAGTTAGACCGCAGCTGCATCATTAGCCATTTCAAACCCCTCCAATCCATACATGCAGCAGACTGACACCCACCATGAAGATGTAGCACAACCATGAACGTGAAG